>NC_034604.1:40751279-40762894 GCF_900095145.1 Mus pahari
GGGGGGGGGAAACGTGCTTCAAAAAGAGACTCTAATGCAGGACCTCATTAAAAATTAACATTTTAGATAGAAACCGGACTGTCTCATGAAGGTTGGTACATTCTTTACCCAAATGGTCAAGCTAGGCACCTCACTTCTCCCTGGAGACCAGAGCCATGGTGTGCAGTGTCTTTTCTCTGTTCCTCAATATGTTCCTTTCTCAGAACACTGAAAGGTCACAGAAGCAAGCACCTTCTCTCTAACCATAAACAAAGCAAGGGACAAAATTCTCTTTCCTAAGATGCCCCACACTACCAAGGGAGAGGACTCTATCTGTCCATTCCTGCACCCAGATGTTGGCTAAGTACTAATAATAATATCTTGCTGTAAATGAACCTTGAGTCTGGAGAGAGAGTTTAAACTGGGTTAGCCATCAACAGAAAAAAAAACACATAGGATTTCTCTATAAAATATAATTGTGAGTATTAAAAAATTCATATGTCCAGAGAATTAATAATGAAGTTTTAAAAATAACTTCTAATACTAACTTTTGTAAAACTTTTATTAATAAAAAAAATCAGACTCATGTTTTAAAGTTAAATAAATTTAGCATTCCTTGGTGAATCGTGCAATGATTCTTCATTTTGAACATACTACATTTTTGGCTGTTCTGGAGGGGGAAAGCTATATCTATAAATAATAATTCCCTATCATCTGTGGTTATTTGCTTTATGAAAGTGGTTATTATTTATCCAACAGTCTCACTGGCAATACAAACCACACCTAAGAGCAGGCCCCATGCCTACCAATAGATGGTAAACACAAAATAAGCTCAATGATATTTTTAGAGAGGTGTTTTTTTGTCTCTTAATTTTTTTTTTGTCTGGGCAAATTTTGTTTTTACTCCATAGATCTTTTGCTTATATTATGGTCTCTGACTTTGTGTTTTTCTGAGATTTCTATGTGTGTGAATGTGTGTGTCTATGTGTGTATTTCTTGTGCTTTTTCTTCGGCTATTTTTTTTCTGTTTGTTGTTTCTTTGTTCCTATCCTGGTTTGTTTTTATTTTATCTTATTTTAGATTTTTAGATGACTGTTTTCAAAAGAGAGAGAAAAAAAAAAAGAATGTGAACTTGTGTGGGTGGGGAAGTAGGAATCAGAATATAGTGTATAAAAAAATGTATTTTCAAATTAGAAAAAAAAAAGGTGGTTATTCTCTCATGTACCTTATTACCATTTTATGAATAATGTCATATGTGGGGAGAGGGTGGTCACAGCTCCTATACAATGTTATCCAAGTAAAGAACTATCAATATTATCCAAGTAAAGAAAGAACTATCTACCCCTTCCCTGGAAGTACATTTGTGCTCTTTTCTATTTGTCTATCTTGTTCTCTAACTAAGATTACAAATACAAATTTTGTTTACATGAAATATAATAAAACTGAAGAAAACATCAAAAGAGTAATAGTATTAGGATCCTGTCATGGGCCCACAAACTATGCCAAAAGCCTTGGCCCAGGGTGATCCACTACATAAAGGAAAGGTACTCCACCACAAAAGTAGAAAACATAGATGTCTCTCAGACAGAATAATCCGATGACATCATTTGTTTCCTCCAGTTTCCCTAGATATATTCAGACCCTAAGTGGTAGAGCCTACGGCATGAGGACAGAGAAAGATGGGGCCAGCCAAAGGATGGTGAATCTGTGAAGAACATCAGCTCACATTCAAAGGTGTGTAGCATGGAGGAAGGAGGAAAGAGATGGCATGTACTAGATTCTCAGAATTTCTCTGCCCAGAAAACCTGGGAAGATGGAACTACACACAACATGGCCAATAGCTGAGAGTTATAGCCATCCTCCAAGCCAGGGTTCTTTTAGAGAAAGATACCCTAACCAAACCGCAAACCAATGGGTCTGGGTTAAAATACAAGGCTAGAGCCCTTCCTGCCTCAGAAAAAAAGCCAAGCTGGCTTCAGTGGTGTGTTGGCTCTTTTGATTGACAATGGGAATGAATGAAAGGGGGTGGCTTCTTCTCTACTGGAACCTGAAAGATAGAAGCAGTTATCCTGAAAGAGCCAAATTCCTCCACATCACTTCCTGGGTGGCTGGGGAATCCCTGTTTCATGTCCCCTTCCTCCAAGCATTTGGTCTTTCCATAGACCTCTTCTGAAGGCCTGCTTTGTGAGACTACTGTGCCAGTAACATCTGTGCATCTGCTGAGCGTGCTAAGCCAGGATGCAAGATGCCAAATGCTGATGTAGATAAAAGGGAAAGGATCTTGACTTGGCTAAGAAGTAAGCCCAACTATAGGGGAGGAGACCTGAGTTTGTCTCTAAAAAATAAAATAAAATAAAATAAGGCGAATGAGCTCTATCTTGAAGGAGATTTCGCCTTTAGCCCTCAGAGATAGGAAGAAAAGAAAAAGTCTGAAGAAACAGGGCTCAAGCAGAGGGTTAGGGTGAGAGGAGGCGAAGTATGATTAGAAACTGAGGAACTGATTGCTCCGGTCCAGGGGACAACCTCAGCTAACTGAGGAATTGATTGCTAACAGTAACATGGGGCAGAGAAGTAAAGAGAGCTAAAGGGTGGGACTCCTAGGAAATCAACCCAAGATAAATTTACAGGTAGACATCAAATGTGTTGATTGTGGGACTGATATTACCAGAGTTCAACCATAAGAAGGGGACCACTGGAGAACAGGAAGAAAGAATAGAAGAGAATCTACCTCGGGCACTAAGAGCCTGAAGAAGGAATAAAGGCGTGCAGACTGGAGAGACACAGAGTAAAATCTACCAGACTTGATAACTATGGTAGAGTGACCAGCTGATCCTTCATCCCCGTATCTGCCCTCTTTACTGTATGAAATTGCGGCTAATTGCACTGAAGAGGTGGCTCGACTTATCTCCTAGATCTGGATTTATTGAACTGAAACAAAGGCAGCTCAAATACACCTGTGGAATTAGGCAGGTGTGTTCCTAGGACAATAATGGTAACTGGTAGGGAGAGGAGGCACCAGTATCACAGAACAACATCCTAAAGATACTGATGTAACCTAAGAAGAGATGGCTCAAGTATGTTCTGGGGAGTGGCAAACTAGACACTGTGAGACAAGTTTAGCTGGATGTCTATTTATATAAATGAAGATTTGTTGGAAGAGCCTGATTTTTGACCTACACAAGTCAAATAGTTGTCATAGAGATTCTAGACAAGATTAAAAATATTTCCTATCTGATCCTATACAGAAAAATGTTGACTGAGCCCATTCTTCACCCATCCCAGCATCTATATACTTTTCCTTGCAAGACCATCTTCCTGCTTTCTCAATCACCTTCTGAGTCTGGGCACAACCACAGGAGTCAGAAAGCAGAGAACACTCACGTCATTAAAACCTTTAGCATATTTTCTTAAAGGAGTGCCAGAAATATTTTGCAGCAGGGAGTTTATCCTCTCCTTTATATTTTGTTACTTCCCCACTGTCATGTTTACACGTACTAATAATATTCTCATGTCAGGAACATGGCACTGTGCTTCAAAGAGAAAATGAATACCTAACCAAAAGAAAGGACACTTGGTCTACCAGTATTCCCAACAGAACCCGCCTTCTCTCTTCTGCTTCGTCACTGATTTTGTGGGACTTCTGGAAAGAACCAGCCTCAGATTAGACACACATAGTTCAGAGAGGAGTTGACGACAACTTATTTTATTTCTTTTTCCTCCCAGGTTTCCATCCCCCCCCCCCAGACTTTTAAGACAGGGATATCGCCATCAACCTAAAGCTGGCCCTGAACTCTCAGTCGTCTGCACTGCTAGGCTTACAAGCCTATGCCACCCTTGCTGATTTTCACTCTTGCTTTTCAAAACATAAAAACACAGATAAAACTTCACCGGGGCTGGGGATACAGTTTGGTGGATAAGTGCTTGCTGCACAAGTATGTGACCTGAGTTTTGATCACCAGCACCCACAAAGACTTAGGCTTTTACACACACACACACACACACACACACACACACACACACACACACACACCCTGGAAAAAAAATCATTGATTACAAAGTAAGAAACAAAATATACAATGATAACTACAGTTACTTGAATGATAAGTGAGAAGTGGAAGCATGTATTTTATGTTCTAATAACTGGATTATGGTTATAAAATAAAAAACTCCAGAATGCATTTGTACTGTGTGCTTTTGAAAAAAAAAAGTGTTACAAGTTGGGAGTCAAGTAGAATGGTTTCTCAGAATTATATAACTGGTTGCTTTAGGCTGGTTAGGGAGTTATCATGGGAATGTCCAGAATGTAGAGTCCCTCTGGTCTGAGGTCTAAGCGTAACTGAGGGATGACATTAGTAAGAAAGGCTGTGTCGTGATGTGAAGTGTGCCAACTTGGCACTGGTAGGTACAGGCTATGAGGGGCAACTCTCAGTATCCCCATCCGAAAGCACCACCCAAATGGTAGTGCTTTTGCCAGGTTACTTTGAAGGCTGTTTGCAAGATTTAAAAAAAAAAAAAAAAAAAAAAAAAATCCCTAATGTGTACTGCAGGAAATGAGTAATGTNATTAGTAAGAAAGGCTGTGTCGTGATGTGAAGTGTGCCAACTTGGCACTGGTAGGTACAGGCTATGAGGGGCAACTCTCAGTATCCCCATCCGAATGCACCACACAAATGGAAGTACATCTGCATTAATTCTTTGAAATCTGTCTTCATTAAAAAAAAAAAAAAAAAAAAAAGAGGACATCCCTAATGTGTACTGCAGGAAATGAGTAATGTTCGAATGTTAATATATCTAGAGAGATATTTATAAATGTGTAAGCACACACTATCAGGAATTACCTATGCCAAGTGAAACCCAATACTGGAAGACATTTATGCATGACATTTTAATAGACAGCTTCCTTCAGCATGTTCCAACACAGGAAAAAAAAAAAGTGTCTGAAATAGTCTCAGCCCTTAATAAGCTGGATTTCTAAAGCTGGTAGCAACTTCATATGCAAATCGTCAAAGACATCTGTTAGTTATTTCAACTAAGTTTATGTTGATCACATTTCTAATTGTGGTTTCCTAGCCAGCCTGTTGACGCACACAAGTGCCATCAATAAGCTGACCTCTATAGGAAGTAATTAGGAAATTATTCTGGCACTGGTCCTGTGATTGATGTTCCCAAAGTTTCAAATTAGCCTTTAGAAGTCTCTGGAGGTATTGATTGCTTTGTAATGTCACCTTAAAAGAGTAAATAGCTATTTGTTCATTCAAGAGCACCTGGATGTGAACAGAAGTAATATCCACGGCAGGTTTTAAAGCTCTGTGGTAACTAGAGGCCATTTCTGGGGTGGGTCTCTACAGATACATGTACAGGAAAGTCCTTTCATCTGGAGGAGATGTCTTAAGTAGACATCTGAAAGTAATGGTTGCACCAAATTCTAAGCAGACTGTGATTTTTCAAATAAAAACATACTTCCAATAAATATCAACCTATGAACCAGACACAGTAAGAGATACAATACTCAGAATAAGTTATGTCATTTACAGAAAAATGGATGAAACTAGGGGTATTATGTCAAGTGAAATAAGCCAAACACAGAAAATCAAATGTCACATGTTCTCGTTCATGTATAGAAGCTTCCCAAAATGGCCTAAGCACAGAAAAGTCAAAGTTAAAGACTAGGTAGGGATAGGAGAAAATAACGAAGTTGCATAATAGGCACCAAAACACAGATGGCAGGCATGAATTCTGGAATTCTACAGCATAGTAGAGTGACTATTCGCAATAACCTAACTATTGAATTAACAAACCTAGAAGAGAGGAACCTGGGAGCTCTGTGATGCCTAATCATGCTTGTCAGCTTCACACAGCTCAGATGAGGGAAGCTCACCCGAGGAACTGCCCCCTTCAGATTGCCCTGTGGTCTGTTTATGAGGCATTTTCTTGATTGCCAGTTGATGTGGGAGACCCAGCCCACTGCGGGCAGTATCATTCCTAGGCAGGTGAGCCTTACGTGTATAAGAAAGGTAGCTGATCAAGCCAGGGAAAAGCACGCCAGTAAGCAGCATTCCACCATAGTCTCTACCTCAGTTATTGCCTTAAGTACTTTCCTTGGCTTCCTTTTGTTGTAAACTATAAGCCAAACACACTCTTTCCACCCTGAAGTTGCCTTTAGCCAGTATTTTATCACAGCAACAGGAAGCAAACTGAGAGAGTTTCTAACATAAAGAAAGAGTAAGGAGAAGAAAATAATAAATTCATTTACTTGAGTATTAAAATATCACTCTACCTGGGTGTGGTGGTGCACACAATTGGTCTCAACCCTTGGGTGACAGAGGTAAGAATTTAAAGCCAGCCTAGTATACATACAGAGACTCTATTTCAAATAAATAAATAAAACAAGTAAATAAGTAAGTAAAAAATCACACTTTAACCCAAAATGTGTATAGTTACTGTATATTAATTAAAAAACAAAAATCTAAAACAATTATAATAATTAAATAAGTATAAAAATTTGTCCAAAAGGTATAGTGGTTTGTTTCTCAAAATATTGTATTACACTTTATTTAGCCTTCTTGTGCTGATGTGAGAAAATACCAAAGGGAAGTTCTTTATTTAGAGTTTGCTTTTGGCATTTCTAATAATCACTTTCACTGGACTTGCATGTGCACGTCACCACTAAGTCCAGCACAGATTATTTGGCCATAAACATTACCACATATTAATATTTACAGTCAATCTACAGACAAGCAAGATGGCTCCTGAGCTATGAGTGGGAAGGCAGTGTACCCAGCACCAGGTCAAGGATGACTTGCCTCGAGGGATAGAAGAGCACAATGGGAGATTTCACCATGCTCCTCACATGGGACAAAATGTAGAGCTCATCGAGGGTTTGGTTCTGGAATTTTCTATTTAATATCTATGGATTCTACTTGACAATCTGAAATACTGGTAAGTAAAGCCATAGACAAAGGTAAACTGCTATAGAGGAAACCCCAGCTCATAAGGTCAGCTTTATAAAAGTTGCAAGGACTTAGGATGTCCCTGCACAATCACTAACCAGTCATGTAACCTTGAGAAGTTCAGCTCATCTGTGAACCAGGACACATGACTACAACTCCATCCTTAGGCATGAGCAATAATGGCCCTTGCTTTAGGTCCCAGTATGGATCTCCTTGTCCTGGTCATCCTTTCTTCCCGCTCTAATAGGACATAGAGACCATAAGCCTCAAGAAATTTGCCAGTCACCTGCATGGTCTAGTCATTCTCTGCACCCAGGAGCCCTCCAGTTCTCCACCCATGTACCACACTCCTGCTCTCAGGGCCACTGAACCCCTTTTCCCTGGGACCACCTTTCTACAGGAGGTACGTAGCCCATTGTGTTTACTGTATGTTTGCAGCGTGGCTAAAAGACATAGGCAGAGAGAAAGGAGGTGGTTGGCAGACATGGGGACATTCAGGATAGCATTTGAAGTGTAAATGAAGAAAATATCCAATAAAATATTTAAAAAAAAAAAAAGGAAGCAGTGAAGGGCCAATGGTTGCCAGAACTTCAGGGAGGAAAAAAAGATGAGCATATAGAACACATTTGGTTTTTATGGCAGTAAAACAATGAATTTAATGCTATAGTTACAGATTCATGTCATTATGTACTTGTCAAATCCATACGGTATACGTCTCCTAAAACCAAGCTCTAGCATGAACTATGAGCTCAGGCAATAAGATGACATTGGTTGCAGCAATATGCACTTTGCTAGACAATGCTGAGTTTGAGGTTTGCTAGACATATGTGGAGGCAGGACTCTAAAAGGACTTTACTTTCTATTCAGCTTTTCCATGATTTTAAACTGATTTTTTTTTCAAATTCGTTTTTTTCAGTTTTAGAGAAAAATTAAAGAAAGTAAACCTTGTCCTATCTACTTTGTTCCCCACCCCATTTCTTCCTCTACAGCACAGAGTGTCTGCTGATAGAGAAATTTGAAAAGTCAGTAATAATGATTTATCTGAAACGAGGATCTTTCCCTCATTGACAGAGAAGCTTGTTCAAAATGTGAGGCAGATGTTCCTTCCAGCTGTTAGCAGATAATCTTACCAGCAGTGTCAGACTTAGAGTCCCAGAAATACAAAAATGCTAAAGCAGCAGTAACTTGGAGCATACTTTGTAGCCAGGATTTTAGCCCTTGGAGGGCACAGAGGGCAAAGCATGTTACGTAGATGGGTTTTCATTAGTTTGTAGCCTACGCTAGGAGAATCAATGTCTGGAGGTGTTGTTGGTGTATTTTGGGTTTTTCCCCCCATTAAATCTGCTCAGGGGTGCTTGAATGCTCTTTCAGATAACACGTGGCTTTATTTTGTCAAGTCATGACTATAAAACCTGGTTAATGGGGTCTAATGAAATTGCATTCACACCAAAATCCCCTTCAGTAACTGTGGTTACAAGGTTACAAGGTACTCGTTCCCTCAACAAAATCTCTAGAGCTTCCTGTTAGAAATGGCCATTGGTTTCATGCTGATTCACTGGGGGTGTTTCTGAGGCTCTGAAGAATGAAATGGAAAATTTTAGTTTCTTGTAAGGCGATTATTCCTCATAGGGAAGAGGTTCATATGAAGGCTCTGGGTCTATAGAAGCCATGAGACAGAAACCATGAGGTAGCTCTCGTTCCCATTCAACATTGGCAATGTTTTATTCGTTGCCTATATTTTGACTCCACAGATGAAATACAACCTTGAAAATCTGTAAGGGGTCCAGAAAAAAAAGAATTAAAAATCATGCTCCCACAAGGGAACTATGAAAGAAATGAGGCTTATTTAACCTAGAAAAGATGAGGCTCAAGGGAAACTCAGTTATTTTCCTTAAATAGGTGAAGGGCTAATGTAATAATGACATGAACAAGATTATTTCTACTGATAACAGCTTAGTAGATGGTATTATAGCAGAGAAAAATCACTTAGACATCAGGGACTTAGTAAGGTTTGTGATCCTCAGAAAACTATGAAATAGCAGGAGCGATTTTTAACAGTATGTGTTTAAAGACAGGAGTTCTCTAAGCAATGTCTTACAGTGCTGGGGGAGGTGCTGAAATGGAGTCCCACAAGTCTGGTCTTTGAAACACAGATATACTTAAGATGAAAATTTCATACTGCCTCAGACATATCCTGAACCATGGACTCTCCATCCTTTAAATAAGTAATATGAACAGAGTAAATAAACATCACCAGTAGGCAAAACATTTAAAAGAAAGCACACACCATGGTGGTATCTTAGGCATGTCCTAAAATGATGCTTAAACAAGATTTTAAGAATTCAATAGTGAGATTACAATCAAATTAAACATCAATTTTGAATCCCACGGTTTCATATGAACAGATTCTTGCTACGTATTTTCTTTCAAGTCAAATTCTCTCTCTAACCCTACTCTTAGCTGAAACAATGCCTCAGCCTAAATATGCCCTTGATGGCCACAGAAGGTGACCTCAGGAACTGTTTACAGTGAATCCTTTGACTCTCTTCAACCTCTATGCTACATTATATGTACACGATATATGGTTGTCCCATCACGTGTCATATCAAGAAGTCATTTGGACTGGATCTAGTGGCCTAGAGATAAAAGTCTCTTCCTAGAAGTCAAACCTACGGACCCTTGATGATGTGTTATTGATTCTCATGGTATTGGTCAACATTTTTTTATTGTTATGGTTCCATAAAAGAGCAAAACTTCACTATATGACCTATTATGGTGGTTTAAATAGGAATATCCCCCATAGACTCACAAGTTTGAATGCTTGCTTGGCCAGTAGGGAATGGCACTATTAGGAAGTGTAGCCTTGTTGAAGTGGGTGTGGTCTTGTTAGAAAAAGTATTATCACCGTGGGGGTGGGCTTTGAGGTCTCATGTGCTCAAGCTATGACCAGTGTGCAATTCTCATACCCTTCTGATGCCTGCAGATCAAGATGTAGAACTCTCAGCTCCTTCTCCAGCACCATGTCTGTCATGCTGTTTGCCATGACAATGATGGAATTGACTCTGAAACTGTAAGCCAGCCCCAATTAAATGTTTGCTTTCATAAGAGTTCCTATGGTTATAATGTATCTTCACAGCAATAAAACCCTAAGACAGAAAGAAGTTGATACCAGGAGTGGGGTATTGCTGTGATAGGCCGGACCATGCTTTTGTTTAGAGGAATGTAGACTTTGGGACTGTGGATTAGAAAAACAGCTGACATCATTAAGAGGGGCTTAATGGGTCATCCTAGTATTAACATGGAAGACAGTGGTCCTGAGGGTGATTTGAACTGTGGAGGCCTGAATCAAGAGGTTTCATAGGAGAAGAAATTTTGTAGCCTACAAACTGTTCTTGTGATATTTTAGTGAAGAATGTGGCTGGTTTTTACCCTTGTCTGAAAAATCTGCCAGGGGCTAAATTGAAGAGTTTTGGATTAATTGTGTTGCAGAGAAAAATCTCAATCTCAAAACAGCTTAGTATTGACTCTGTAACATGGCTGTGAGTTCTATAATAATAATAAAAAAAAAAAGAGCAAGCTGAGAAAGAAAAAAATTCAAAATGTGCAGTTTGAGGAGAAAGGGGGTACTAGGCAGTAAATCAGTGCTAATGCCTGTGTTCAAGGAGATAAAAAGATTAAAGAAAAGCCTGATATTAAACAGAATAAAGGGAGTGGTGACCTCAGAGCAAGGTCCCACCCAGACAAGATTCCAACCTTTGAAAAGGAATTAATGAAAAGCTTAGGCACAGGTATGATGATACATGCCTCTAATCCCATCACTTGGAAGGCAGAGGCTGGTGGGATGCTGAGTTTGAGGCCATCCTGGTCTACAGAGTGAGTTCCAAGCTTAGGCAGTAAAGGTAACTATTGACAACAGAAAGCTGGTGAAGATGTAATTGAACAAGGCCAGGGATCCAACCCCATCAAGCAGCAGAACTTGGCAGCCATGTGGTTCTGACTAGGATAAAGGATGTATGAAAAGGGTTATAAAAATCTCCCTCCATAAGTAAGGACCAAATTATTGAGGCCAAGCATATGTCAGGGCTGTCCCTGGGTGGAAACCTAGAAAAGCCATGTTGCGATGCTGTGAAGGATGCTTCAGCCTGGATTGCCTTGCAGACCCCGAGTCATTTCATTGGAAATACCAGAGTCAGGAGATGCCTGCCAAGGAAACCTGGTAACAAGGAGTGCAACCATCAAGAGAAAAAAGTGTCTTACAAGTCAACAAAGCTGAAAAGAGATGGCAATATGAAGAGTGCCTTGACGTCACACATGAAGATGCAGAGTTTGAAGTTTCTTGTTTTAGTCCAGTATTTCCTCACTGTGCTCCCTTCCCTATACTTTGGAACACTAAAATATATCCTGTGTCATTAAATGTTGGAAGTATGTGATCTTCTTTTTTATTTTGATTTTTTTCTTTATTTTTTTTTATTATTGTCTTTATTTACATTTCAAATGCTATCCCGAAAGTTCCCTATATCCCCCTCCCCGCCCCTGCTCCCCTACCCACCCACTCCCACTTCTTGGCCCTGGTCTTCCCCTGTGCTACATCATATAAAGTTTGTAGGACCAAGGGGCCTCTCTTCCCAATGATGGCCGAATAGGCCATCTTCTGCTACATATGCAGCTAGAAAAATGAGCTCAGGGG
>NC_034604.1:40762905-40779630 GCF_900095145.1 Mus pahari
CTGAAGATGTAGGCCCAAAACAGGGCCTGTCCCAGAAGATGTGTTGCCTCTGCCATTTATTAACTCACCTGCACAGACTAGCCACCCAGGGACCCTGGACACAATATGACTCTCTCACCTGCTCTGGCATACAGAGCCCTCACAGGTGGCCACCTTTCCTCTGGTGAGGAAGATGCCCAAATTTCTGGAGCCTGAAACAGGGTCTGTCCCCGAAGTTAGGTTGCTTCTGTCTGTCCCAAAGCTGTGTAGATTCTGCGTCCACACTCTCACTTGTGCAGACTGGAGCCTAGGTGAACCAGAGCTAAGATAGCTCTCTTGCCAGCTCAGGCCTTGAGACTCCTCCCGGGTGGACACCCCTCCTCGGGTGGGAAAGGTGCTGGATGACTGGAGCCAGATACGGAGTCTGTCCCAGCAGCTGTGTCGCTTCTGCAGACCTCCCTCTCTCCAGCACTGGAGCAAAGATCTTTTATTTTGATTTTAAAGGGGACAACAGTTAAGAGATTGCATGAGACTCAAAAGAGACTTTGAACTTTTAAATAAACTTAAGACTATTGTAGACTATGGAAACTTTGGAAGTTAGACCAAAGGCATTTCTGCATTATGATACAGCTATAAGCCTATGGTGGCCAGGGAGTGGATTGTGATGGTTTGAGTAGGAATGCCCCCATAGACTCATGTGTTTGAATGCCCATAGTGAATAGCACTATTAGATGTGACCTTGCTGGAATAGATATGAATAAATGTGTTACAGTGGAGGCAGGCTTTGAGGTCTCATATGCTAAACCTGTGCCCAGTGTGGTGATGTCCTTCTGCTGCCCACAGATCAAGATGTAGAACTCTCTCTCAGCCCCTTCTCCAGCATCATGTATGACTGCATGCTGCCATGCTTTCTACAACGGTGAAAATGGACTAAGCCTTTGAAATCATCCCCAATTAAATGTTTTCCTTTATAATAGTTGCTATGGTAATAGTGCCTCTTCATAGCAATAAAAAAAAACCTAAGATACCTATGTCCTTTTTTTCCTACAAATACACACTGTGATGTCTGGTCCATGACTACCAGAGAACCTAATTTTGCATTGGTACCTCTCTCTGGGGGAGCAACAGGAAACCTTGCCAAGAATTTCACTTGTAAGGTCCTTTCCAACCATATTATCTGTTTTATTTGCTTCTATTCTTCAGAGCCCATGTAAAACAAACACTTGGGACACTTCAAACTTGAAAACAATCTCCTAACGCGGTCCAGGGAGTCAGGCAAGGCTTAAATCAGTAAAACACCACAAACCCTCCTGTACTTTCATCTGAGACAGAGATCTGAATAAGCACTATTAGATGAGACCTTGCCGGAGTAGATATGGCCTTGTTTGAATAAATGTGTTACAGTGAAGGCAGGCGTTGAGGTTTTTGAGATCAGTGTTTCTGAAAGTCGAAGGTTCAGAAGCAGAAGCTACAGTGACTGATGGCAGAGGGAACATTTTTAAAAGTACAAATTGCCTGCTCTTCCTCAGGCCTCTTGATTAGTAACTTGGTAGGAACAGCCATCTACATTTAAATAAACCCCCGGTGTCCACTTTCTCTCATCCCCTCCCGTCCACCACCAGAACTCTGAGGGTCTCTAAGCTTGAGAGTCACTGAATTAGATTTTGGATGATCCAGTAACAGGAATTCAAATGCTGTGAACCTGGGATGGTGGAGAACCAATATGCAGAAAGCAGCTTCATAATGGAGGGCAGACCACCATTGCTAACCTGCTGTGTGAGGGAAGAAGGGAAGCCTCTCCTCAGAGGATGTTAGATTTAAGGAGAAGTAATGTAGTGTGCTGGAAAGGAGCTACGGCATCTCTCTAATGGAGGCATCTCACGGCCTCCCATCCCACGGGGAAGGATGAGTAATGGCTCTCCTTTCCAAAAGGGCAAGCATGAGCGTGCAGCAGTAGTTAACACGGCTGGTGTGAAATGGGGTGCTTAAAACGAAAGGAGGAGCACTGTTGGGGTGATGGCCTTGTTCTCTGGGTAATGATTATCCTTATATTATTCAGATGATGATTTCTATACTGGCAGAGTTGTGCACAGTCCACACTTTGATATTTTGAGAAGCACCACTGTCTCAGGATTTTATAAACGTTCTCCATTGCCTTCTGATTGTTCAATGAAGAGCTGATCATTTCATTGGCTAGGCGGAGGAAATAAGAAGGCTGGAGTTCTGGTACCAGCAAGGAGTCCCAAGGAAAAAGAAGTAAGAGAAGAACTATGAGGAAGGAGTATGTGGAGACACCACACGGAGAGAACAGGGCGATTCACCATGAGGTTTCGGTGAGCGAGCAGACGTGAGCACACACATAGACCAGAGCCAGTCAGGAGAAGACTCATCGAATTGAAGGTAAAGGACCTGTAGATAGCTTAGAGGGTTAGAATAGTTAAGAACCTGCCCAGCCTAGCCTTACAGCTTGATAGATTTAATGGGTCTTTGTGTCAATTATTTGGGAGTTAGAATGGGAAGTGATGAGCCTTTGTGCTTAAATTATAGTCTATGAGGCAGCCTCAGTAAGTTCCATGCCAATTGGCAGCTCTCTTTTGGTTTCGCTATGGCTTAGATGTGACTTCACTCCAACATTTCATCTGCTGGAAATTTGGCCCCCAGTCTGGTAAAATAAAAGTAGTAGAGTCAGGACTGGTGAGACGGCTCAGCAGTGAAGAGCACTGACTGCTCTTCCAGAGGTCCTGAGTTCAATTCTCTGCAACTACATGGTGGCCCACAACCATCTATAATAGGATCGATGCCCTTTTCTGGTGGGTCTGACAAGTGTGACAGTGTACTCACATACATTAAATAAACAAATAAATAAATAAATCTTTTTCTAAATAAATAAAGTGTAAAGATTTTACACTTTAAGCCTAGTGTAAAGTTGGCATCCTTGCAAGGGAGTCAGAACCCTAGTTATGTCTCAAAAAAGTATTGTTGGTTTACATGAAGAGCAGTTAAGAGCACTGACTGCTCTTCCAGAGGTCCTAAATTAAATTCTCAGCAGCCACATGTTGGCTCACAACCATCTGTAATGGGACCCGATGCCCTTTTCTGGGGTGCCGGAAGACAACTACAGTACACTCTTATAAATAAATTTTTTTAAAAAAATTAAGTAACTTTACAACAAAAGCAAGGGCATCGGACAATCTCAGCCTTTTGGGATACTTCTCTGTCTCTCTGCTCTGTTATAATTCAGCCCAAGGGGCTCTCACGAGAATCTGACAAGACAGGGTCACCTCGTCGTGACCTTTCAGCGTGGGCCTTTTGTTATAGCAGCAGAAAGACTGATACAGTTCTGTTTTGTTTGTTCTTTACTAAGGACACCAAGAAACATGTTTCTCTCCTAAATTTGCAGGAACTATCAAAGGGGGATACAGAGTAGTAATGGGGAGGGAGAACCATTTACTAGGTCCCTCTTGCCACATACCTGCAGCATATCCATTTTCAAAAGCATAACTAAATTAGTCTAGTTCCTGAACTTGAAAGAGCTGTTTTCCAGGCACTGGCATAGGTGGATGCTCACAGTCAGCTATTGGATGGAACACAGGGCCCCCAATGGAGGAGCTAGAGAAAGTACCCAAGGAGCTGAAGGGGGCTGCAACCCTGTNGGTGNAACAACAATANGAACTAACCAGTACCCNCTGAGNTNGNGTCTCTAGCTGCATNTGTAGCAGAAGATGGCCTAATCAGCCATCATTGGGAAGAGAGGCCCCTTGGTCTTGCAAACTTTATATGACCCAGCACAGAGGAAGGCCAGGGCCAAGTAGTGGGAGTGGGTGGGTAGGGGAGCAGGGGCGGGGGAGGGTATAGGGAACTTTCGGGATAGCATTTGAAATGTAAATAAAGAAAATAATAATAAATAAATTTTTAAAAAAAGAAGGAAAGAGCTGTTGTCTCTATAATCCATCCAACACGTGGTCATGTTCTTGTCTTCACATCCCTCCTCTCAACAGTTACCCCACACCACATGCATCATTTAGATACAGACTCTAAGCATTTCATGTTTGGCCCTACCTAAAAGAATGTTAAGCTTTGCCTGTGTATATGAATTCTAGATGTGGTGACAGAATATATTCATCTCATGTTAACTTCTAGTTTAACTTCTAGTTGTTTGAAATCTAGAAGTTTGTATGAGCCTTTGACTTCTGCTCCAGTTCATACTGTGCTAGGCACTGCAGACACAAAACAGAGACAGTGTCTATCCATAAATAGCTTGCTGTGTACCCTACCTAGGGTCTGTCTAAAGCTAGCTTTGCTGCAAAAAAAAAAAAAAAAAAGTGAAAGCAATAATTACGGCCATAGAAATTAAACACTGGTGCCTGGAAACTGTTAATGCATGAGTACTTGGCTGGGAGGAAAGACACGAGAAAGATAATTAGATTCCTGATGGAGTCAGAATAGAGCCAGTGGCTGGAGCACCGGAGCATGACATGGTCCAGTTCGAGCATCATCTATATCCCAAGGCCTTCAACAGCCTCTTCCCCCTGAAAACTCAGCCCTGTGCTTCAGAGAAAACATGCTAGGATTGATGTGGTAGCCTGTTCTGGGCTCCTCCTCTGCTTTCTATTTCTAGCTTATAATTGGCTCAAACTGCAGCTGCAGCTCTAAAGCCTACTCCACTCCCTGGGCTGCTCACACCACATTCCTCTTCTAATAGATATCATTTCCTTTTACTTTATGAAATGCACTTAAGATCTTAATGTTTATACACCAAGAGTGTCTAGAGTTGCTCTGAACGTGCTCAAACGACTCCTCCCCCTCTACCACCAAGGCTGTTCTGTTTCCTGTGCAGGATTTGCAGCTGGCTTCAGGGCTCCATCCAGTTGTTCATCCGGTTCTGGGGGTAGAACTATAACGTGGGCTTTTTTTTACCAATTGCAACTTAATATTGTCCTAGCTTGCTTTCTATTGCTGTGCTAAATACCATGACCAAAAGCAATTTGGGGAAGGAAATGGTTTATTTCATTTTACACATTATAGTCTTGAGGGAGGCCAGGGCAGGAACCTGGAGGCTGGAACTGAAGTAGAAGATAGAGAGAAATGTTGCTTATTGGCTTTCTCGCCATAATTTCCTCAGCTTGTTTTCTTATCCACCCAGAACCACCTACCCAAGGGTGGCACCGCCCACTGTGGACCTCGTCTCTCGTCTGCCCACATTAATCCTTAATCAAGAAAGTGTCCCACAGAGTTGACTATAGGCAATATGGTAGAGGCAATCCTCAGATGAAGGTTCTTTTTTCCAAAATGACTCAAGGTTATGTCAAGTTGACAAAAAAGGAAAAAGAAAAAAATCTAACCTAGCCAACACAAACGTCATCACCCACCGTCAGCTCAACAGTATCTTGAGGAAGTACCACATGCAATATTATTCCCAGCCTTCCTCCACTCCTGCCACTATTATGCCCAAAGACAGTGTGCCATAAAAGACTCTAAATAGGCTATTTGGGGAGCAGACAGAATATGAATTTTAAAGGTAAGCTAATCTAGCTTTAACCCCAGCTGTTAAATCTACTCATTAATTGTTCTGGCTCACACCATTATAGGAGAGGGACTCTTGGAGGACACACAGATTTGGGGAAGATGGTGATGGAACTTTAGAAGGGTTAAATTTTAGTTGCCATTGACACCATCAACTATGACATATGTCAGAAAGCTACATAGGCACTAGGCTTGCAGTGATGAGTCAGTTACACTCCCTGCTTGCCTCTGTGGAAGACAGAACATAGCAGGGTGTGGGGCTTGAGAGGAGGATTCAAGGAAGCTCTCGAAACACAGAGAGGCGCCCCACATAGACCAAGAGGGAAGATGCTGAGAGAATACAACCTAAGCAGATGATGAAAGGACAGAGGGGTACTAAAAAGCAATATGAGGAAAGGAAAATGTTTCAGGCTCTGGAGGGTAGGAAGAGAAAAAGCCAAAGAGGAGAACTTACAGCAGGGTGTGGAAATGCAAGAAGTCTGATGGGACTGAAAAGTCAGGGGTAAGAAAGAGCCTGGCAGAAAAGGACATAGAAAGAAACCTCACTCATTATCTCGATGTGTCTCAAGGGCACTGTGGTGACACCTGTGAAGCAGTGTGCAGAAGGAGATTTGAATTTGCAAAGATCAGGGTCAAGGATAGAAGCAATAGAGCATAGAGAAGCAATTGGAAACTGAGGGAAAGAGGTTGGCTAGGAGGCTATGGCTATAATCCGGGTCACAAATGATAAGAACCTGAACTAAGCCTTTGACACAAGAATGAGTGCATATGAGAGAGAGTCAGGAACCAGAGCCAACAGAACCTAGAAACAAATTGAGTATGGGGATGACAAAGAAGAGAAGCATGACCTCCAGGATGTTCTGGCTCAAACCATTACAGGAGAGGGACTCTTGGAGGACACACAGATTTGGGGAAGATGATGATGAAACTTTAGAAGGGTTAAATTTAAGTTGCCAATGACACCATCAACTATAAGAGGCTAATGAACACCAGGCTAACTTGTCTGGAGGTCAGATATTTAGGCATAAAAAATGACCGACATGTGAGAGACCAATTAAGGCATGCAGTAGATGAAAATGCTCAGAAAGGAAATACAGAAGAAGAGGGGAAAATGCAAGGCATAACAGATCCGTTAGTCCATGAATTAGATAATGTATGGACAGCCCACTGTCATTTCCCTTCTCAACAAAGTGCACTGTGGGTATGCTATGAGTAGTGTACTTCATCACCATTGTTACCATTTGTTGTAAGGTTATACGTGAAGTTTCACAAGGTATTCAGGTAGGTGTGTGACCTTCCAGACAAGATCAGGCATGCGCAGGATAGTAAAGTCATAGAGCTGAACTAAGTTTTTTATAATGGCTCTCAATGCAATCAGATCAAATCTGGACATCTGTGGTAGAGTTGATAGCTACCCAGGAAGAGGATCTCTCACCAAAACTGCACATCTGAAAAAGAAAAACAAACAAAAAAACAGACCATGAAACTCCAACATAAATTTATTGCATGAATCGCTATTTCATTGATTCTATTCTATGTGTGGTCAGTTCATGGAAGCAACAGGTGAACATATAAGGCTGAGAATAAGATTTAGAAAGAAAAGTAACAAATAATAGCAACCTCAGGCGTAGCTACAAGTGGCAAAGAAACTGTCTATATTTGGCTATGGGAAGAGTAGATGGCCCTTGTTTAAAGTAAGACACAAAGCATAGGTAAATGAAAGAATCAATGTCAGAGACAGGCATACACAGACCACTCAAAGATCTCTCAGCCTCTGCCTTTCGTAGGCAAGTCACATATAAAATCCATTATGAAGTAGAGCTTACTATCATCCACCCACATCTTTCTCTAAGAACTTACTGCTATTGTTACCCTACCAAGTGCAAACTCTGGACTCTGTCCCTCCCTTATCATGAAACCACCTCATGCTATCCATACCAGCACTCCATCATCAAGTCAGGGTGGTCCCTCTAAAACCTGAGCATCCTCACAACACTGCCCTGCTCTGTACCTTCAGAAGGTCCCCATTGCTGCAGAAAAAAATTCCAAAGGCTTTAATGGTATAAAGAACCCTCCACAGTCAGATCCACATAAGCCCCCCCCCCCACTGTACCATATTGCAAAGATCATCATAAGACTCTCTGGAATCTCTAGGCATTTCTTGCAGCCCCTGAGGGTTCTTTTCCATGTCATTTGCCAGGACTCAGCCTCAGAGTCCCTGAGCCTGCCTGAGCACCATCCTTTCCTGTCATCCTAAGTAGGAAGAGGATCTTTCACTAAAGTGTACCTACACTGTGCCTGCACGCAGGCGGCAGCCGTTATCTCCTACCACAGTCACGTGCACGAGCGTGAGCCTCCTTGTTCTGAATTAACCATTTGAAAGGGGAGTCCCTTCTTGCCCTTGTATCTGCCATACTCGGCCAGTACTTAGCATAGAGCAGGGCTCGATATGTGTTTTCTTCCTTTAATACCTTATTTGACATTCAAGGACTATTTTAACAATGGGATTTTTTTTTACCTGATGCTGAATACAGTTTGGATAAAGCAGTTACAGAGAACTGTCACCTCTTGGTTTATTGACAAATATTGAGTCTAAAACTTAAAAGATACATAAATCTCTAAAACTATCCCCTTGAAAGATCATAACTCTATCAAAATGAATTAATCTAATGAGAACCATCTAACTGTACTGATGTTGTAGCTAACTGTAGCAAAATTACAATTCACTATACATAGGGACATTTAAGGGAGTTCTTTCAGACTGAACAAACAATAAATGGGCAGATTTATGGTGTGGAATTTTTTTCTTTTTCTTTTTTTTTTTTCTTTTCTTTTTCAGATACAGCCTTACATCACCAAAACTAGCCCCAAACCCCTTATATAGCTGAAGGTCCGTAGCCTTGAATTCTTAATCTTCCTCCTCTACCACCCTACCAAGTGCAAGTACCACTTGAAGCTCTGACCTGTTATTTTTTATGAAGAAAGCTATAAAAATCTACAAAGAGATATAAAAACACAGACTATGTAAAAGCAAAATTGAAAAGGTATAAACTACCAATTCACCAAAGAAATAGAGCTGCCACAGGAATATGTGAGAAGACATTCTAGGTCAGTAAGACAAAGCACTTTAAAACAATACCATTTTTAATCCACCAATGATTAAGGAGGTACATCTTGCCTGGGTTTGGACAAGTAGCAGTGTAAACTTACATTGTACCTTTGCAAGGAAATTGAATTCTATTTTTAATAGCAAATATCTTTATCTCTCATTTCTAGGAAGTCACCCTGTGTGAATAAATGTGTGAATGCATACAATACATGTGCATAGCATATATTCACAACTAGTTAGAATAGCAAAGAAGTTTGGCATAATCATGTATTCATCATACCTAATACAGTCATCAGTGCTACATGACTTTAGGTCCATCTGGGCAATATCACTGTTAAATGCATCCATTAAAAAAATTAAATAAGAGCCTTCAACTCCAGCAGCCACTCCCTGGGAACCCTTGGGCCACTGCATATAGGGAAACAGGTAGGTTAACTAGAGATCTTCACTTCTTTCCCCTCTCGTCCAAACTCAGTCCCCCAGCCTCATCCTCGCCTCTGTAGCGGACCACCTGCAGCAGCATCCCCTTCTTTTTGGCCCCCATGTCCAGTGGATCACTCAGATCTTCTCCTCCAACCTTCCTCCTTAGCCATACTGCTATTCAACCCCCAACTCCAGACCCTGGGAATCTGCCAGCCAAGCCTGCCAGAGAAGCAAGTAGGCCAGCAGAGCAGGTAGGGGAACTAAGATTTTCACTCTCCCTCCTGTCCTCCATGCCCAACCCTCCAGTGTCATCCTCAGCTCTCTAACATACTAACTGTTGTGACCTCCTCTCACTCTCAATCCCCATTCCAAGAGAGCTAAACAGATCCTGGTGGAACATTCCCTGTTCCTTCCTTCTTTGGGCCCATATTCATTCATTCACTCTCTCTCTCTCTCTCTCTCTCTCTCTCTCTCTCTCTCTCTCTCTCTCACACACACACACACACACACACACACACACACACACACCTTTCCTAGTCCATCCCCATTCCTAAGTGTCAGCTCTCAATACCTAGAAATACATTTTAGCCAGAACCCATACTGTCTACACCTAGTAGGAGCACAGAAGAATTTCCTACCAAGCAACAGTTGACCATCCACCTAAGAACAAGAGAGAGCAATAGAAACCAAGGAACAAGACACCCACTCAACAAAGACAAGACCAGATATCAGCACCTAGAATTATAATCTTCCTAAATCCAGATGCCAAGACACCAGTGTAAAAACATAATCAATAACAGTCAGGACAATATGTCTTCCTTAGAGCCCAACAACCCTAACATAGTAGGCCATAAGAATTGCAAAATAGTTGAAAACACAAGACAAGTATTTTTAAAATAGCCTTTATGGATATGATAGAGGTCATTGAAGAAAAAATGAATAAATCTGTTAAGGAAATCTATGAACACACAAACAAACAGTGGAAAGAAATGAATAAAACAGTTCAGGACCTGAAAGTAGAAATAGAATTAATAAAGAAAACCCAAACTGAAGGAAATTTGGAAATGAAATATTTAGGAACTCTACCAGGAACCTCAGAGGCAAGCCTCACCAACAGAATACGAAAGATGGAAGAGAGAATCTCAGGCATTAAAGATGCAAGAGGAGAAATGGAAACCTTGGTCAAAGAAAATGTTCAACCAAAAAAAAAAAAAAAAAAAAAAAAAAAAAAAAAAAATAAAGATAAAGAAAAAAAAACAAACAAAAAAAAAAAAAACCCTCCACATCCAAGAAATCTAAGGTCAAATCTAGAATCAAGGCAGAAGAAACCCAGCTCAAAGGCATAGAAAAAACTTTGAACAAAAATCATAGAAGAAACTTTTAAATTTTTCCTAACCTAAAGTAGATGCTCATCAGGTATAGGAAGCTAACAGAACACCAAATAGACTGGGCCAGAAAAGAAAGTCTCCTCCCACATAATAATCTAAACACTAAACACTTAGAACAAAGAACATTAAAGGCTGCAAGTACAGACTATCAGAATAAGGCCTGAATTCCTAATGGAGAATCTAGAAGCCAGAAGTACATGGAAAGACATTCTACAGACTCTTAAGAGATCAAAGCTGCCAGCTCATATTACTATACCCAGTGAAATTTTCAATCAGAATAGATGGAAAAATAAGACATCCCATAATAAAAAACAAATTTAAGCAATTATCTACCCACATTGACCAGCAAGTAAGTGGGACTAACCAGGTAGTGGTAGCACACACCTTTAATCTCAGTACTGTAGGAGCAGAAATAGGCATATTTCTGAGTTCAATGCCAGCCTGGTCCACAGAGTGAGTTCAAGGGCAGCCAGGGCTACATAAAGAATCTGCCTCTAAAGCCAATCAGTCAATCAGTAAAGGGGATATTTCATACTACTAACTTAACAGCACACCTAAAATCTCTGAAAGAAAAGAAGAAATCACACTCAAAAGGAGTAGATGACAAAAAATAATCACCCTCAAGCCTGAAATCAATAAAATAGAAACAACAACAAAATACAAAGAATCAATGAAACAAAGAGTTGGTTCTTTGAGAAAATCAGATTGACAAGCCCTTCTTTAAATTAACTAAAAAGTCAAGAGAGGATATCCAAATTAACAAAACTAGAGATGAGAAGAGTCACATTAACAATGGACATGGAGGAAATCTAGAGAACCATGAAGAAATATTTTAAAACACTATATTCCACCAGATTGAAAAAAATCTTTAAAAAGTAGATAATTTTCTTGATATGTATTACTAAAGTTAAATCAAAATCAGATAAGCAATTTAAATAGACCTATAACCTCTAGCAAAATAAAAGCAGTAATTAAAAGTCTCCCCCCCAAAAAAAAATGGGGGCCAGATGGTTTTAACAAAGAATTCTACCAGATATTCAAAAAAGTTAATTCCAAAAATCTTCAAATTAATCCACAAAAGGAACATGGCAAATTTATTGTACAATGCTAAAGTCATACTGATACTCAAACAACACAGAGACTCAACAAAGAAGAATTACAGACCAATTTCCTTTATGAACATACATGCAACAATTTTCAATAAAATATTTGCATACTTATTGGCACAAAAGCAGACATGTTGATCAATGGAATACAATTAAAGATTCAGACATAAATTCACACACCTATGTACTCCTGCTTTTTGATAAAGAAGCCAAAAATACACACTGGAAAAAAAAAAACAGACAGTGTCTTTAGCAAATTGTGTTGGTCAAACTAGATGGCTAAGTGTCGAAATATCAAAATATATCCATACTTATCACCATGCACACAGCTCAACTCCAAATGGATCAAAAACCTCAGCATAAAACCAGATAGACTAAGCCTCATAAGAGAGAATAGCCTTGAACTCATTGAAATAGAAAAAGACATTTTGAATAGAAAACCATTAGCACAACACTAAGATCAAAAATGATTTGAACTTCATGAAATTGAAAAGATTCTGCAAGGCAAAGAATACCATCCTTTAGACAAAGTCGCATCCTACAAAATAGGAAAAAAAAAAGGTTTGAACAATTACACTTCTGATAAAAGGCTAATCGCCTAAATATATAGAGAGAATTCAAATAAACTAGATATGAAGGAAACAAATAACCCAATTTTAAAATGGGGTAAAGATCTAAACAAATATTCTAGAGAGAAAACTGAAATGGCTGAGAAACAAAAGACATGTTCAACATCCTTAGTCATCAGTGAAATGCAAATCAAATCTACTTTGAGATTTCATTTTATATCCATGAGAATGGCTACAATAAAGAAAAACAAATGATAGCTCATGCTGGGGAGAAAGTGGAACTCTTTCCTCCTGGTGGGAGTGCAAGACTGTACAGCCACTATGAAAATCAGTGTGGTGATTCCTCAAGAAGACAGAAACCAATCTACCTCAAGATCCAGCTATACCACTATTGGACATATACCCAAGGGATGCTGCATCCTACAAACGAGACACTTGCTCAACCATGTTATTGCTGTTCTATTCAATACAGCCAGAAATTGGAAGCAACCTAGCTGTCTCTCAATGGATGAATGATAAAGAAAATATGGTACATTTATACCATGGAATATTACTCAGCCATTTAAAAAAAAATGACACCATGAAACTTACAGGTAAATGAATATGGGTGGAATTAGAAAGAATCATCCTAAGTGAGGCAGTCCAGACTCAGAAAGACAAATGTGGTATGCATTCATCTATATGTGCTTATTAGCTGTTAAGTCGATGATAATCAAGACACAATCAGTAGAACCATAATGGTTAGATGTGGGGCACTGGGCTATGCACAGACAGAACCCCAGAAGGGTGATAATTCACCTACATGACATGGTAGGTGTTCCCTCATGCTCCTGGAACTCTGGCTTCTGCCTAAGTTACTGCTCCCTATAGCCCCCACAAGAGAAGCACGGCTAGAAGTCACATAGGCAATGTCCCAAGCTTCTGACCTTCAGGCTGAACTCCTCCCCAGTTACCTATCAATGGGAAAGACCATAAGGAATTAGGTGTTGAGGTCTGGTCTATTGCTATGTATTGTAATGCTAAGTGTAGTTCCCCAAGACCTGGTTGCCCCAGAGACAAGAGAGTTGCACTTAAACCCAAGTGACACTATGTCACCTCACCTGCAAGTTATCTCTGATTGGTGAATAAAGATGCCAACAGCCAAGAGCTGGGCAGAAAAGGCATGGTCAGGTTTAGGGTTCCAGGGCTTGGGGGTCAGACGAGAACCACAAGATGGGAGAAGGAGGAGGAGAGAGGAGAAAGCCACCATCAGGTAAGAATCTTAAAATAATGGCTATGTGGGTTGACTAATAGGAACTAAGAGCAGCCTAGGCAAAATATGACAAATTATATAGTAGGGTTATTGGCTGGGAAATAGACACGATGCCATAGAAGATTGATATCTACCCAGTTCATGTGCTGATTAAGGCTTATTATAAATAAAAAGATTGTGTATGTCCTTTATCCAGGAACCAAAGGCAAAGGCAGGGTAGAAACTCTAGATTGAGATTAAATATTTCATTAACATTAGGGGAAGAGCAGATAAATCCCCTAGGAAAGGGAAGTAGAATAGGTAGCTGTGGATGGTTGTGTGGATGGACTGGAACTGGAAGATCAAATGGGGAAGATGAGGGAAGAGGAGCACAGGAAAAGAAATATAGGAGTGAAAGCTAAAATCAAGGATCATTTGATGGATGGTATGGAAACCTAATACAACAGAAGCTTTCCAACATATACACAAACATGAAAGTGAGCTAAATGAAATGGCCAAATAATGGGAGAGACAGAGCCCCAGTTGGTCATCTCTTGTCACCAAATGAAGCCTCTTGACCAGGTTTGGGTTACATCTAATTGAGTTGTTGGCCAAAGGGGGTCCCATGGGAATCCTCAAAGAACCCAGACTGTTGACTATAGGTTGCTCTCCATAGTAAGGCCTCATTTCGGAAGATAACAGCTACATAATTCATTGAGCATAAGCACATAGAGCTTATGGCCGCATACAGCCCTCACCCTACATGCCAGTGTCTGTGGTACTGAAAGGTGCTCTGCACACTACCACAGAAGTGTAAGCACCAAACCAGCCACAAACCTTTGGATCTAAAATCTGTCCTGCCTGTAAGATATGCTAGTGTGATGTTGGCACAAAGCTTATGGGAGTAACCAACCAATATCTGATAGGAATTAAGGGCCACTCTGTGAAACAGAACCCATACTTGCCACTGTTTGGGTGGAAACTAGATAGCCCAAGGACCTAGGATAAATACGAATACTACTGGTCTAAAAAACAAAAACAAAACAGAACAGAAAACCCCAATGCAATAAAATGGCTCCTAATGACACTCAGCTGTACTCGTAAACGGTGACTTGCTCAGCCATCTTCAGAGAACCTTCCTCCAGCAACATATGGAAACAAACACAGAGACCCTGCAACCAGACATCACGCAGAGTCAGAGACTCTGAACACTCAGCTCTGAAAGGGATATGTCTATCAAATCTCTCCCTTGGGACTCAGGGGATCCTGTGGAAAAGGAGGCAACAAGAGTGTCCTTTGCTTCTGGATTATGACTTCCAGCTTAGTGTTTTTATGAGATTCATGCGTGTGGACATGAGGTGGCCTCTGTGTCTTTTTTTTGGGGGGGGAGGGGGAGGAAACAGTTTATTCAGCTTACACTTCCATACTGCTGTTCATTACCATAGTAAGTCAGGACTGGAACTCAAGCAGGTCAGGAAGCAGGAGCTGATGCAGAGGCCATGGAGGGATGTTACTTACTGGTTTGCTTCCCCTGGCTTGCTCGGCCTCTGTGTCTTTATCTGACTCTTGTGCATTTTCTTGGGTTCCTTTCCTCCTCTTCTTTGTGTTCAACTCTTCCAATGAATTGGTTTTGATTTATAGATAATTATATTTTATTTTGTTTTATTATTATCTCTTAGAAGCCTATTTCTTTGCTAATAAGGGACAGAAAGGAGGTGGATTGGGTTGGGAGGAGACATAGTGAGAATCTGGGAGGAGCAGAGGGAGGGAACACTATAGTCAGGATATATTATGTGATGGGGAAAAGACATTGTCGATAAAAGGAAAAGAAAAGAATGATGTGAAGGCCGTGAAGATAGCCTGGAGGATAAATGAGCTTGCCCTGCAAGGCTCCCAGCTTGAGTTTGAACCCCAGAACCCACATGAAATGAGACTACAGACTCTTAAAACCTGTCTCCTGACCTTTACACAAAACACACATACATACATACATACATACATACATACATACATACATACATACATATACACATAAAAGAATCTTAAAATAGGGCTAGTGAGATGGCTCAGTGGTTAAGAGCACTGACTGCTCTTTCAAAAGTCATGAGGTCAAATCCCAGCAACCACATGGTGGCTCACAACCATCTGTAATGAGAAACAAATAAAAAACCTATGAGCTAGAGTGAGCAGGCTGGAGTGAGCAGGGCCAGAGCAAGAGGGAGAAGGGAAGGGTGGAAAAGAAAAAAAAAAAAGTATCTTAAAATAATGAAATGAATGCGTCCTGAAATAAAAACAAGTTCAATACAGCCTATAAAAAGAAAAGATATAGAATAATTGTATAAATACGTTAACCGAAATAAGAATAAATACTTATAAAATGTTAACTCCTTCTGACATTAGGGTACCATTTGTGATATTAATTACTGTTTTCTTAAAAGAAATTTTTACAGGAATGAACCTCAACAGAAAGATAATGATAATCACTGAGTCTTGAGTTCAAAGTGAATGTTTCCCTGATATACTCAAAACCAAATGCAGATTATTAAAATAAAATATGGAGCTTAGAAGTAGATCTCAGTGGATGAATATATACTTAGCAAGCAGGAAATCTGGGTTCAATCCCTGCCGCCCACCCCCAAAAATGAAATCCTGTGTCACACTAACATTTCTCATACTGAGGTTGAGAACCTATAGGACTGTGTGAATGGAGAAAGGCCAATGTGTTGGCTCCTTCAGCACACTGGGAACTACTGAGACCTTTACTGTGGGGTGCATGGGACAGTGTGAGAAACTCCTCTATCACAAGTGTCTGGGGCATTTGAATTTGTATAATGAGTGCACAGTGCCTTTGTACTCAAGAATTAACACGTATTTATTCCAAGGTTTCCCTGGCTTAGGTTATCTGTCAGAGAAACAAACACACTAGCTAGCCCAGGAGGACGTGCAGGGACTGCAAATGAGTCACCTTTGAAATGAGGCCCAAGCTGTGCTCTGACCACAGGCGATGGCTGTCGACTAGATGTCAGGCAGGGCCACTCCGTGATGCTGAGTGATGGGTCTGCATGCATGGCTGGTTTGGTAATGAAGTCACCGCATTGCTATCCACAACAAGGACACGGGTTACAGTCCCAGGCTCAGAAGTCTTGGGAGAAAATAAACTCCCGTCACAAATGAGGAAAAGACCGTAAGTGTGAACACTCGGGAGGATACAATCGGAGACCTTGACCGCTTACAGGTGAGAGAACAGTCCGTGAGCACAAAAGAAATGGGAAGCGTGGTGGCCTGAGTCTCTACAGCCCTTGCCTGAGTGCACACTTTGATCCCTCCACAGAGACATGGACAGCAGGTCTCTCTCTCTCTCTCTCTCTCTCTCTCTCTCTCTCTCTCTCTCTCTCTC
>NC_034604.1:40781086-40794735 GCF_900095145.1 Mus pahari
AGAAGAAGAAGAAGAAGAAGAAGAAGAAGAAGAAGAAGAAGAAGAAGAAGAAGAAGAAGAAGAAGAAGAAGAAGAAGTAGTTGTTGTTAAGGTCATCCATCCTAGCTACATAGTAAGTATGGGACCAATATGAGTAGATTACATGAGACCTTATCAAGAAAGTGTCACGCATGACAAGCTTTTTAGGCGATCTGTTGTCATCCTACAAAATCGTACATTCAGTTGACCACAACTTCTTATAGCAGGTGCCAATTTCTAGGCATCTCTGTTGCTGTGTCATTGGATTTTTTTTTTTTTTGGACAAAAAGGTAAATCCTAAGAGGATCACCATATGTGTCTGAATTTTACAAAAATGACATCTGACTCTGAAACCCTGAACCCAGATATGAGGATAGGGATGGGTAATCAGTGTTTTAACAAGTTAGCATGGTGAGCCAAACAGGTTGGCGATCTCTGTTCCCCCTCCCCCCGCCCCTTCCAATGTTCTCTATGGCTGCCCCACCCTTTCTGTAACCCAGGAGCTGGTATGGAGTAGTGGGCCACTGGGTGGAGTCACTTTGCTCTAAGAGTTCAACTGAGACATGTTGAGTCCAAAACAGTGGGAGGCATAGCTTAGCATCCATACTTCCTTCTGCTTGCCCTCACACCTCTTCCTGGGGAAAGTCTCAAAAGGCCTGAACACTAACAGTAAGATTGTATTGAAATTACTTTTTTATAAAAATTACCAAATTAGTATTCTTCCTCAAAAGGAAGCAACACTTGACGTTGGTTTATGTTAGAAGTAGTTCTGGATTTTTCTACAGCCTCACTCTGCCTAGCTTTGAAGCTATACTAAGTAACTATTCAGTCTTTGGATCCCTTCATGTAGTTCCCACTTGTTACTTCTCACAAGCAAGCAGTGAACTTGATTCCTTAGGCACTTAGCAGGAATACAAAATGGCATGGGTCAACACAGGCAGAGCTTTTCTTATTTCAGAAGAAGGGAGACAACTACGTAAACCCAGGGGTTTGTTTGGATGAACCACACTAAAAAGCAGTTTCCACAGTGTCAAAGATGGAAAAGTAAAACATTCCTATACACTTCACCCTTTGCAATAACTTAAAAATTTAGCATTTCTCTTCTGTACAAAGAAAAGAAAAAGCTACCCTAATTCTACACAAAAAGAAGACCTTCGCCATTATAGAATTTATTACAGGTCCTAGACAGACAGGTGTCCTTCTCGGCTACTTGGATTAGTCATAGCAGCCATGATGTTCATGATCAAATGCAACTCTTGAAAGCCAGTGGACATTGATCTGGAGCCCACTAGCATCTTGTTTCCTCTGCCCAATGACCCACGGCTACCATGTACCCACTGATGCCACAGCAAGGACAAGCCTGTCACAAGAGTCCGTCCAATATGCCTGCAGGCTCTCCTCCCATCTGGGGCCCTTTGTCTCTCACAGATGGATGAGGCTCTAAAGCAAAAGAGATGACTGGCAGGGTTCACAACAATTGGCTCTTTGCCCCGGGGCTCTTGGTTCTCCGGTGCTTTAGCTGAATAATTTTGCAGAATGATTCTTTCAGCAACACTTATTGCCATCTGGGGTTATGTAATAGCAAGCTCCCAAATAAACGGTCCTTTCAATTTTTTTTTTACAAAATCATCAAATCCCAATTGCAGGGCGGAAAAAGGAGATGGGGCGGGGGGGTTGAAATGCCTGTCTCTGGTAGCTCACTCGTTTAAGACAAGGTGTCAAAGGTTTGAGCTTGTCCACTCCCTTTCACTGACTTCACACACTCAAGCAAATACATTTGGCAGCTTGGATCAGAGCATGGGGAAACCTCCTTGCAGCAAGAAAGCAGTTCGGAGAACAGTCACAAGCCCTGATGGACCCATTCACTCCAGAGGAAAGTCACCAGGCTGACAAAATCATCCATCCAAAGTGAGCTCAGACAGACAGTGTTCTTAGGGATGAAAGTACACATGCTCTCGTAGCATTAACTGTGTAAACAGAGGTATGTCCCTTGAATGGTAGGTCAGCTGATGTCCATCATAGGCAGGTGTTTCATGGCTGATCAGGGTAAAAAGAGGGGTAGAGAAGGTCTGTGGTCCTCAGACAAGCCACCACTGGATGCAGCCACAGGCACCTGTCCCACATGTGTTCAGCTAGAGGACTTGCCCTAAGTAACAGACGGCGTCATTTCTCCTCTGTACCTTACGGCATGAGTTAGGTGGACCTCTTCCAGAGTTCCTGATCACTTAGCAATAGCCCTAATTTTAGCTACTTCCCAGGCTCTGGAACAAATAACAAAAGGGATCTGTGAGGAACTCTGTGTAGAGTGGAATTCGTTAAAGGAAACACTTGAAGGCCTTTGTTACCCACCAGACCAGTAAGTGGCAAATGTGGGGTACAGTTACCACAATCAAACTAAAGCAACCATGGAGGGTGATCTCTACTGAGCAAAAGCACAGCTCATGCCTCAAGTGAGATAAGACGTACTTTATTCTAGAGTCAAATATAAGTGACCTTGGTCACGGATCATAGATTTGGATTACCCCAAACACCATTTTTTCAACATGGGAGTAGTTTTCTGATGTTTTTATAGTGACAGAACAAAGAAAGCCATAAATCAAGGCACTTTTCAAATACATTGGTAGAAACACCAAGTAGGTGGTTCAAAGAACATAGAGAGTTCCAGCAACAGTCTCAGACGCTATCTGATGGTGCTTAACCTTCTGGTTGGTAAAACCTAAGGTTTGGCTAAGTTAATGCCTTCCATGAGCTTTTTATTCGTTAGTCACTGGATGTTAGGTCTGACACAGAGGTAAGCAGGAGATGACTATTTTGAAGACTAAAGATAGCCCAAAATACTTGGGGTTAGGTTTCTCCTGCCATGTAGGTCCTGGGGATTGAACTCAGGTTGTCAGACCTGGCAGCAAGCACCTTCACCCCTGAGCCATCTTGCTGGCCCACAATAATTAGTTGGGCTCTGGGCCCGCAATGTTTCAACCCCTTCACATCAGTGGAGTTCCAATCAGCCAATCGGCTGCAGACACAGCTTACTTCCAGGAGTTCTCACTCGCATCTCATGTCCAGAAGTATTGTGTAAGGGAATATCAGACATGGCGTTGTTCTGACAGGGTTCTCCTCAGACATGGTGTTGTTCTGACAGGGTTCTCCTTCAGGTGTCTTGTTTTTAAAAAGCCTCCACTATTAGAATGACGTCAGCTAATAGTTATTAAAAACGCCATCTAAAGCTATGATCCTTGACTTACCAAAACAAGCCATTTAGAAACCCAACACTCCTTTTTCCCGAGGTGCACTTGTCTTTGTCCTTCACGCATGGGCTTCATCCTCTAGCTAGTAACCAAATGGTTATAAGCAGCCTAGGCTCCAGTCCAGAGGTAGTGAAGTACACACAGAGAGCTGTCACCTTTCTGGGTGTCTCTTGTTTCACAATAAGGATTTCTCAGATACCCCATCTCCCATAGCATTCTCTCCTTACGTTCTACACTGAATGTAAGTGGAGCAACAACCTCACTGAAAAGAGGAATGGGACTCATGCTATTCCCAAAGACAAACTGGGAGCCACTGCCAAGACGTCCTCAAACACTTGGCCATGAGAACATGGGGTGGTTACCTGAACACATGCAGGCTCTGGAGAAGGAATGAATGAGAAGGGATGGGACTGTGATTGCTGCATTATAGCAGTGCCCGCAATCCTGCAGGTGGACAATAGAAACATGAGTTTCTACTGAGTGGTTAAACCCTGACTTAAACTACAACCCCCATCCAGGGAGCACTTGTAACTAACAGTATCTGTGAGAGTCCACTCATTAGGAGTTCCTAAGTAGTGAGACATCTGGATCACGTGAAAACAGACATGGCTCCTGTCCCCACCAGGACCCACCATGTTACCTTCTCCAAGGGAGTCAGGGTGAACCCTTTGGTCTCTAGAGGGAGCCTGTGAAGTTCCCCGGAAAGTAAATTGTATTAAGCAGCGGCTGTGCAAGTACCTCTGAGACAGAATATAGTCCTTCATGTGGACTCCCTCCAGTGTTCTACCCTATGATATACGGTAGCCCCATTTTCAGGTTTTTCTTTTGTAGAAACCCCCAGTACCCATGCATTCTGTATCTCTATTTACAAAAGCAAGGAAATAGAATAAGCCTAGACATTTATCCTAAGACACGTGGGGGAATTATATCTAGCTGTTAAGAAAAATAAAATTATGAAATTTACAGGGCAATGAACGGATCCGGAAATTCTATCATACGACATAGCCTAGATGCAGAAAGACAAATACTACATGTTTTCCCTCATGCATAAAGCCTAGCTTTTCATTTTTTGTATGTGTGTGTTTATGTGCTGGGGCGGGTGAGTGTAGATCATAAAAGTAAAAAGTTGACTGATGAGAGAAGAAAGGGAGCTTTAAGAAAGCAGACAGAGCGTAGTAAACTACATGTGACACAAACGTGGTAAAGGAAGGGGACAAGTAGGGTTCCGTGGGGGGATGGGAAGAGGAATGAGAGGAAGGATCAGGAGAAGCAAAGATTGTGTGAAGATTCCATGAGGAAACCCATTATTTTGTATGCTAATACGAAGACAAATTTTTAAAAAATGCATTAAAAGATTCTCTTTCTCAGTCAGAAGAAAAATACAAATTAAAATTAATAAAATATATGAAAATAAAAATGTTTGGTAGAATAAAAGTTGTTCATCTCACAGAAAAGACACAAGAGGAAACCATTATTGCTTTCTAGACTCTAAAATAATGAATTTCCCCCATATAGTCTTGGGCTTAAATTCCAAAAAGTTTCATGAAAATAACTTTTAGTTAAATCTACAGCTGGGATTAACTACTGTTGGAAAGCTGGGAAAGTCATATGTGTCCTGACGGGGATGCCACAGGGACAGACACGATGTGCCTGTCAGATCACCTTCCAAACATTTGTGTTTACGAACCTTGATTACTGCTGCTTTGGCTTTGGTTGGGGAAACCTCCTTTAGCAGTGGACATTGCTACTGAAGGCTTATAAGTGACCACAGTACTTCAAAGTGATCAAAACACACCCTCCAAGGCTCAGCGAACATCATGGAAGAAGAGACAGAAAGAATGTAAGATCCTGGGGGGGGGGGGGGGGGAACGAACTGTGGGACACTGTCTTCTGAGCACAACATGACTATTGGATGCACTCTTGAGCTCCTAATACCTGTAATTATCTACACAAGACTGGGCTCTGGCAATCATCTGCCAAGGTGGTGGGGTAGTGGCGGCTCAGCATGCTGTGTTCCTCCCAAAGGATTTAGAGGCAGTAAGTGACTACTAAAGAAGAGAGGGGTTTACCTCAATGGTATATCCATTAATAAGGTGTCCATAGTCTTGTAAATGACCACGTTCTTGTAAGCAACCCTCATTAAGCTACCTCATCAAACCACTTTATTTAAATTAGGACATGAAAGTAGAAGGGGTCTAAACGGGAAGAAAAAGGAATTTACCAGGAGTAGACAGGAGACAAGAAAAGGTAACGGGGCTAAGTGTGATCAGAATTCATTATACATAAGTATAAAAAGGTTGTAATAAAACCCATTATCACCTATAATTAGTGTACGCTCATAAAAACTTAGAATCCACCAGTAGTCAAGAGTTCAGGTGGGGAGGGACGGGGCCCATAAGCCCTCTCCCAATCCTTGATTGGTTGTTGACAGGCCCAATCATGTACAGGCCCTGTATAGGCAACCTCAGTAGCTGGGATCTTATTTCCACGACTGTGTCATACCCCGAAGACACCGTTTCACAGCCCTTTTCCTTACCATCTGGTTCTCAGATTCTTTCAGCTCCCTCCTTTTCCTTGATGCTCTCTAAGCCCAGGAGGGGATGGCATAACTATCCTGTTTAGGACTGAACACTCAACCATCACTTAACCTCAGCACCTTGAGCAGCCATGAGTCTCTGCGTTCACTACTATTGACTGCAAACGAAAAAGGTCTCTCACCAAAGATGAGAACAGTCTTTGTGTATGAGCATAAACACAGATATTTAGAAGATCTTTGGCAGCATGTCAGTTTAGCTAAAATATCACTAGTAATTTCGCCCCTGGGCCCTAAAGCTTATCAACCATGATTTTTTTTTTCTAGATTTACAATGTTATGCATTTAATCTGCTCCTATAGAGCAGGCCTCAAATCTCATCTGAGATTAGGTAGCCCCACACTGGTGCTACTATTGCCATATTTGCATATTATTACCATAATGGACAACATCATACTTTGCCTGGTAGGTTGACATCGTCTTTTGTAGGGTTCACAGTTCAATAAGACCATTGATGCCTTGTCACTTCCAAAAGACTGTGTGGCGCCTGTAGTGCTCTGAAAGCTGGCCAGCAGGGAGGAAGTCCCCAGCTCAGTTGTAGTTATATTTCTTTATACCTTACAACCAAAGTACGTGATGTCTCCAGCAATTGGATCTTATTATCTAGTTATCTACATACCCAATGGCGAGCCTACCCAACTCCAGTGAATAACTCCAAACCCATGGCCACACAAGCAATCCTGGTTAGAAATCACAAAGTAAAACATAGAGCCATGAATATAGAAAAGGAATCTGTAGGGAGGAGGGAAAAAATAATGGGGTAGAGATGAGAAAGGGTGGAATATAAGTAAGCAGAGTGCACTGTATAGATGCATAAAATTGGCACACAAACAAACCTAAAAGAAATGATAAACTTAAGTTGAAGTTTTTGACAACTAGAATTTCCAGAAATAGTTTAGCCTTCAATGTAAGACAAAGAGTTCCCTACCACTAATAGGCTTCAAGTCTGCTGCCAATGACGACACACACACTTAAGACCTTTGGGGCTTTTTTTGTTGTTGTTTTCATTTTTATTTTTTGAACAATGTATCATTAAGGACACCAACCATGCTGTTAGTAACTCATATTCAATAAATACTTTCATGCCAGTATGCATTTATATAAAGTTTCCCAAGGAGGAAAAAATAATTCCTATAAACACTTAGAATTTGGAAATTCCGGTTCAATAATAAAGTTGGGGTATAGGCTCAGCTCTTGGTCACTAATTGAGAAAATGCCCTGCAGCTGGATCTCATGGAGGCATTACCCCAACTAAAGCTCCTTTCTCTGTGATAACTCCAGCTGTGTCAAGTTGACACAAAATTAGCCAGTACACTTCCTTTAGATATAAATGTAGAACTCTCAATTCCTTCAACACCATGCCTGGACCCTGCTGTGCTTCCTGCCATGATGATAATGGACTGAAACTCTGAACTGGAAGCTACCCCAATTAAATGCTGTCCTTTATAAGAGTTGCCTTGGTCATGGCATCTTTTCACAGTAGTAAAACCCAAACTAAGACAATGGCAAAAGGTAATTAGTATCTTGTCCCTTGAATTGATGGATCCAAGACTCTATTAAAACTAATGTAAATCCTCTGGAGACCTTGGGACTTTGGGATGAATAGAGTGACTGAATTGGGCTTCAGATTGTCTCTTTTAAGGTAACACTGAGATTATTATAAGAGCAGTCGGAGCGTATCAGCCAAATCTCGTCTACAAGTTCTTTTCTCCAACCATGATGGAAGACCAACCACATTTACCAACATCTCTTGAATACAATTTGAACATTATGACTAGCTTCCACACAAACAGGATATGTGCAGTAAATTAGGCATCTACAACTCTCTTTTTAAAACATCTTGCATGATTCTCAATCAATCCTCCCTCACCCAGCTTCAGCCAAAAAATTCACAAAATCACAGGCAAGCCTTCTGGGCCTTATACTTTAAATGGCTATAGGAATTCCTTTATTTATTTACTTTATTAAATACTCCTCCCTTCTCACTTTTTACTCTTGTTTGGTGTATACTGCATTAGTTTTATATCAACTTGACATAAAACTAGAGTCATTTGAAAAGAGATTTTTCAATTGAGAAAATGCCTCAATTGAGATTGGCTATAGGTATGTCTATAGGATATGTTCTTGGTTAATGATCGATGTATGTAGACCCAGACCAGTATCGTCCTAAGTTGTATAAGAAAGCAGGATGTCTAAGTATCTTTTCCAAACCCATCCCCTCAAGCTCAAGAATCTGTGTGGAAGAGGGACAAAAAGATTGTAAGAGCCAAAGGTGGTAGATGACTCCAAGAAAACATTATCTTCCAGACAGAATAAAGCTGATGTACATATAAACTCAGAGAACATGAAAGCATGCACAAGGCTTGCACAAGGCCAGATAAAATATCAGACTAGAGAAGCTCACCTAGGCACAAAGTCCCCCTCCTAGCCAGGAAACTATTTACCGTGGATACCTTCTGGAAGAGGAAAAACAAGTTTTCTCCAATGGAGTATATTAACCATGCCCCAGGGCAGGCCCATAATTGTATCCCATAGTCTGTATAGCCTGTGTTGTCTTGTTCACAATGAGCATAATTGGAGACTTCATAAAGTATAGACTTTATGGGGTTTGTGTGGTTTTGCTTCAGTTTGTCAATTTTTGTCTTTGGGGTATTTCTTTTAATTTGTTTGAGTTGTTGCTGTTGCGTGTGAACAAATATGAAGTTGGTTGAGTAGAGATGGGAGGATCTGGGAAGAGTTGGGGAGGGGAAAGAACATGACCAAAAAAATATTACATGAAAAAAGTTCAGCCAATAAGACATTTAAAAGAATAAACCAAAAAAAGGAAAGAAGCAGGCTAAGCTAGTCGTGAGGGGCAAGGCAGGAAAGTATCACTCCTCAGTGGCCTCTGCTTCCGTTCCTGCCTCCAGGCTCCTGCCTTGAGTGCCTGCATCGACTTCCTTTGATGATAGACTGTGATGTGGAAATGTAGGCAAAATAAACCCTTTCCTCCTAGCACTGCATTTGGTCATGGTGTTTCAACACAGCAATTGAAACTGAGACACATACCATGCCCGAGGAATTCACTTTTTGATATCTGATATCAATTGGCATCCCGTAGTCTGTGTAGCTTGTGCTGACTAGTTCACACTGAGCATGGCTAGAGACCTCATACGGCATACTTTGGGCAGAAGGGAAGATGAGAAAAGGAAAGGTGAGAGGGGAAAAAGGGAGAGAGGTGAGGGAGAATAAAAGAAAAAGAATGGGGGCAAGAAAGGACGATGAGGGAAGTGGAGTGGGGGATCTGATCTGCAGTCTTAAAGTTCCTCTTAAAAGTAAAAGCTCATGTTCACATAACTAACAAAATTTACCTTAATCACAAAATAAAAAGCCTACCATTCTTAGTCAAAACTGAATTTCACCACATATGAAAAGAAAAAAAAAAATTCTTCTCCTAAGTACCTGAGAAGTATTTTGTTGACGATTTAAAGGGCAGTTGAAATTGCTATTTTTAAGCAATTCAGAGTTTTGAAACTCCAAGGTTACAACTCAAAATTAAAAGACTCATTCACATACAAGGAGGCTGTCTTGGATTTTTGGTTCAGAGCCTGAGGTAATAAACTGTGGCTGTTTTGCAGTGATGAAGATTAAACTCAGGGCCGCTGAGTTGTAAACTATCCAATCCAATCATGAAAGCTAGGAAATCTTATTAACCTAAAAGATGGATGCAACTTGACTCATCGCATCAATTTGTTCTCACAGAAAGGACATCATTAAACACCTTCAGGTAAACCCTGAAAGTGACGGAAGAGCTATCTACTCCAGCTGAGATTTAAAATAAACTGGGCTAAATCTGAGTGGGTAGCTGTAACTGCTGACAACATAAAACCTCTTTGCTTACACATGGTCCTGCGAAGATATGGATAAGGTTGTTGTTGTTGCCACTGGGAATTGCACACCTATGGTATGATGGTTTGTATATGCTTGATCCAGGGAGTGGCACTGTTAGGAGGTGTGGCCTTGTTGGAATAGATGTGTCACTGTGGGCATGTGCTTTAAGACCTCCATCCTAGCTGCCTGAAAGCCAGCCTTCTCCTAGAGGTCTTTAGATAAAGATGTAGAACTCTCAGCTCTTCCTGCACTATGCCTGCCTGGATGCTGCCCTGTTCCTGCCTTGATAATGCACTAAACCTCTGAACCTGTAAGCCAGCCCCAACTAAATGTTATCTTTATAAGAGTTGCCTTGGTCATGTTGTCTGTTCACAGCAGTGAAACCCTAAGACACATGGATTCCCAGAATTGTACAACTTTTATCTACCAGTGATGCTTTTCATACTTTCAAGTGGCCAGACTTCACATAGGCAAAGACTGATCAAAACAATTGCCATAGGAAACATGAAAGAAGTTAAGCAGGAAGAAAAACACATGCTAAAGTGGTAGAAACAGGAAGGGGGATTTCCCATGATCATCAAGCAAACCGTTACCAACATCCTTCCAGGTAAACCTGGAAAAGAAGCAATAAAGGACTAAGGAAAGGCCATGTGGAACCAGCCAGATCCTAATCTCACCTGAGTCTACCACGCTGTGAAAAGTTATCATATCAGGCTTTTGTACTACAGACTCTGAGTAGGAAGACCTCAGACCCTGCCCCATCCCTGTCTAATGCAAGATGCTTCTTCAATTTGCCTGAAATGCTGAAATGTTTTCCTCCAGATCCAGGAAGTGGCCATGGCAACACTATTAAGTTGGTGACATTTCACAGGAGCCAGGGTAAGATTGATGGGACCAGCTGAGCAGGGTTTTTTTTCCCCCTCTGCTTTGTTTTAGTGGTTAGGGAAGCATGATTCTGAAATAATGAGACAGTAAATACCATGTGGGTCCATTTCCAGTGAGCTTCTTCGCAGTATGATGGATCTCACATTTCAAAGTCTAGAAAGTAGACACTGGTCATGCTCATAAAGGGAGGATTCCCAGGTATGGTGCTAAACTCCTTTAATCCCATTACTCAGGAGCCAGAAGCAAGTAGAGAGCTATGAGTTCAAGGCCAGCCTGAACTGCATAGTGAGTTCCAGGCCAGTTGCGGCTAGGTAGTGAGACCTTGTCTCAGAAAAATAAATAAGTAAAATTTACATTTTTAAAAGAAGAATCAATAAAAAGAAGTGGGAAATTTCAGAACAAAATTCACTAGAAAGTGAACATGCAAGGTTGTTTTCATAGACGATTAGGTGAAAGGTGCTCTCTCTGTAGAAAAATACCAACAAGTTCTAGCTGCTAGTGATTCCCCCAGGGAACTCCTTGCCTGTTGGCTCGTCTCAGCTCACACACTCTCTACTGATGCTCAGGTAACTATCCTCATTGCTCTGGGAAGGGTCAGCACTTGTGAGTAGCAATGAGCCATTGGGAGATTCCAACTGCCTCTGTCTTACATCAGTTGGGGGGAGGGCAACTCTTACATCAGGATTTTGATGCTCTCTCATCCCATGTATCAGCGCTTACTGGAGAGAAAGACAGGGCAACACAGCTAAAATCAATGCTAACTTTACTTCCCTGGAGTCACATCAGCAAAAGACAGAGCAGTAGAGACAAAGTTCTAAGAAGGAAAGATACATCCCTCGCTCTTTGTTTCCTACCACAAGGCTCTCACCCCTGTGGCCTCAATCTGTCTGCTCCACCTAACTCTTCTAAGGCCCACTTTAGACCCTTCTCTAAAATGATGCCTTGAAGCTTACTTTCCCTAATTAGTGTTTACTTCTTTTCACTGGCTCATCTCATTATAATACCTTGTTGACAGTAAGGGATCTCTAACCCCAATATCCAGGAGCCCAGTATATATCTTCCACTCTATAATGAGACCTCTGATCTACCTGTCCCTACCTTAACTATCTTGCCCTCTGAATCATAAGAATACAAATATTGTTCATTCAGGTTCCTATTCATTATCTTGATAAACTGAGCATTGCAACATAACTTTTTAAATTCTAGGTAATAGGTAATTAGTGTCCTACTTTTTACTAAGCCTCTTAGCAAGTACTAAATGGTGACATTTATAGAAATACCATTTGCTATTGCTTCTCTTCTGATACAACCGTCTCTATCATTTCCCATGGAGAAACTCACTCAAGCACATTTCCCTATTATCTTTAGATGAATGACTTCCAAGACTATAGCACAGATATTTCTTCTAAATGTCATCCCATCTTTTCAGTTATTTATTTGACATGCCACTCCCCTTCCCTCAGATTCCATAGGAGCTAACTCAGATGTCCATTAGGAGAAGTAGATTATCAAGAGCGTTCTTGGTAGGTAGTACCTATGAAGAAGTGAAGGCTTCAAAATGGAGACAAGAGAGAAGGTGATCATTCAAACTGTTCCACTGAAGCACTAGGCTCAAGCTTGAGATCCCTAGGTTCCCATACCTTGACTGTCAACTGCTCCCAGGAGACATATCCTTAAAAGAAGCAGCAGCCTTTAGCTTAGGGCAATTCCTGAACAGTGACAGTCATCTTCCCCAGAAGGAGGAGAGATGAGTAGTTAATAGCCTTACCTTCTCCCCATCAGAGGCCAACACCCTGACAAGATATTCATGCGATCATGGCTCAAGGAAACTGAGCTAAGCATAGTCATTGCTAGTATAACATGTACTTTTCTTTGGGTTCCTAGTAGAGGAATGCTTTTATGAGAACAATAACTTCCAGATCTAAAGAGTGGAGTATTACAGAAATCAGAAGCACACATTCCCCAAGAGTATCACTAGAAGTAATGATGGAGACCTTCTGCTTCTACCCTTTAGTGTACACGGCTCTTGTATTCTTTCCTTCTAGAGACATGCTGACCATTGATTTAGCACGGGCATTGTGTCCTGAAAGGGGATACCCACCTGGGAAGGTATTATCTCCAAGCTGGAGACATATCTGCACTATTGAAGAGTCTCTCTGTTGCTATATTTGTCTGTATCTTCCAGGTGACATGTTATATTAGATTTAGAGGCTTGGTGCATGAGTCCCTGGTCATTGGCCTGGTCATTGGACTGTGACTTTTGGGGCTGTAAAATAGGTCTGGATGACAGACACCACAGAGCAATACACTTAAAACGGGGATCATCATCTCTCCTTCTCATCCCACTACTTGCCAATTAGGGTTTTTTTTTTTCTGTTTTGTATTAGGTATCCTAATGTGCTGTTCAAGTGAGATGTTCCTAGAAAGACAGTGTCACCACCTATGGCTACCCTTGACACTGCATCCTTCCTGGTACATGGTTCTGTCACCCTATAATATGCTTTAGCATTGGGAAGTAGCAATGTTATCTCTAGATACATAGGCTCCGATACCCACCTAGAAATAGCAAATACATTTTGCATATCAAGAAATGTAACACATTTTAAAAATAAATGCTTCAAAATGAATGCAGTATTATAGCACTTATGTAGACAAAATACCCAGAATCCAAGGGAAGATATGCCCTGTCCTCTGTCTTTTGAATTCAGTTGGCAGAGCCAATTGAAATGAGCAAGAAAGGAGATGTCTGGAGTTCAGAATGCTAGAGGGAGCATGTATTTGCTACTGATATTTAACAACTCATGTCTCTCTTTCCTCATTCCAACACCTCATCTTGGATGTCTCAAAGATACCTCGAGATAAACTAGTCCTTAACCCCTCTTTGAACTTATCCCAAAATCTAATACTTTTGAAAAAAAATCCTAATCATGAAAATAGCATTCCTAAATCAAAACAACCCTGAGATTCCATCTCACACCAGTCAGAATGGCTAAGATTAAAAATTCAGGTGACAGCAGATGCTGGCGAGGTTGTGGAGA
>NC_034604.1:40795835-40797747 GCF_900095145.1 Mus pahari
AATAATAATAATAATAATAATAATAATAATAATAATAATAATAATAAATAAAATTTTTAAAAAAGAAAAGAAAATAGCATTCCTGTCCATTCAGTTGCTTTAACCAAGAAATTCTCTTTGATTCTGACTTCATAAACCCTTTCTAAAGCCACAGTCAAATTCTTCTGAGTTTCCTGTCTAAGCGCTCTAGAGTCTATCCAGCACTGTCCATCTCCAGTCCCAGCCACTCCTCTGCCCACCTGACTTTCCTGCTACTCTGGTTATTTAACAAGCCACCCAGAAACACACACACACACACACACACACACACCTATCTATCTTCTCCCAAAATAGCCAGAGTATCCTTTTTAGAAAGACATCCCCACCCTGCCACTCTCTGCTAAACACAAGGCCAGTCTGGTCTACAGAGCAAGGAGAACCAGGATACACAGGAAAACCCTGTCTTAAGAAAGCCAAAAAGAAAATGGAGGCAAAATCCATACTCTGGCTCCACTGTAGAGTCCAACAGAGTGTGACCGTGTTCCTGAGGTGACATCACACCTGCTCTCGGGCCCCCATCCTTCCCATCTACCCTCCTATGCTTCTTCCAGGACTGCTTCCTATTTTAATAAACCTCTTGCACACAGATTCCTGTCTCAGCGACTGCTTCTGGCAACTACATTCCAGGACCTAATCTCACCTTCCTGAGTACAGGGAGGAAGAACTGGTATCTTGCTCAATGCTCCCAAAGAAGAAAGAGTTAATGAGATGCTGGTCCTCGGGTTTAGGACCTGAATTTAGGACCTGGGATCTTCACCACATCGCATCCGGAGATTAAATAAACCTGGGATCAAAGGAGTCATCCTATCTGAAATTTGAAAAATGTTTGCTCTCACTTTTTCTACTTAGTGTCCTGAGCCACAGCTCATCCATCTGAGAGGCTTTCAAACTAACAAGCCTCATGAGGAGTCCGTGGGGAAGCCTATGAGAGTATCTTAGCCACAAGGTTTTGAAATTTAGAGTATTTTCTCTCTGCAACATAATCATCCTGGGATTTGTCAACCATTATCAAAACCATGGCAAAAAATAAATAAATAAATCCTGACCAGCACTAAGGTGGCCACAACACAGAGGCAGCTGCGCCATGAGAAGGAGTCAAGCACATGGCATGTCTCCACCATTACGGGTGCTGTCACTGTTCTGTCCTCCTCTTGGCCCATTAAAATTCAGAAGATGCCTATTGAACACATTCTCTCTCTCTCTCTCTCTCTCTCTCTCTCTCTCTCTCTCTCTCACCCCCACCCCCACCCCCACCCCCACCCCATGGTGAGAACTGACACGGTCTTTGGCTTCATGTAATTACAGGCACAAATAATCGAATACAAGAATAATTATCAACCACTCTGTATGTCAAGAAGAAAAACTGTGCATGGTCCTAGGGCACCAAAGAGTTGGTCTTCCCTGTGGTGGAGAGGGTGAAGGAAGGCGCCCCAGCAAGAGTTGCCACAAGAAAGGTGAAAGGAAATGGAGATGGAAAGAATGTGGCTAAAGAACCATGGGAAGATGCTGAAGCATTTAAAAGAGTAGAAACCCCAGAAATAAAAGAAAGTTGAGAACCGGAAGGTGAGCCATCTTTGCTCCAGTGCACTGCCAGGGAGAGCAGACTGCTGAGGAGGGACCCGGGTCTGGTCCCTGTCGTCCGGCGCCTGTCCCGCCCAAGGAGGGGTGTTCGCCTGGGAGTAGGCCCCCGACATCCAGCGCCTTTCCCCACCCGAGGAGGGGTGTGTGCCTGAGAGCAGTACTAAGGCTTGGGCCGGCATTCAGGGCCTTTTCCCGCCCGAGGAGAGGTATCTGCCCAGGAGCAGTCTCCCAGGTCTGAACCGGAAGGACCTTTTCCTGCCCGAGGAGAGGTGTCTGCCCAGGAGCAGTCTCC
>NC_034604.1:40797758-40854158 GCF_900095145.1 Mus pahari
TGGGTGGGTAGGGGAACAGAGGTGGGGGGAGGGGTATGGGAAACTTTCGGGATAGCATTTGAAATGTAAATAAAGAAAATAATAATAATAAAAAAAAATAAAATTTGCACAAAAAATTAAAATCTAAAAAAAAAAAAAAAGAAAGTTGATAAAGCTAGATAAGAAAGCCACATGACTAGGGTACAAAGAACTAACATGGGTCCAGGTCTCACAGGGCCAAAGACCACCTTGTGCTTCCCCTACATCCGGTTTAACTGGAGCTTGACACCTTGGAAGAGCATGGCTCACCCTTTCCCAGAAGGGCAGCTTGAGTTCTAAACCTAGATCTCTCCTCCTGGATTTATCCTGGACCCACTGGCCTCTGCTGTGGTATCCTCTCTCTTTCCTGTTACTAACCGATGCACAATAAGGGGTACAGTGTTCTGATGACAGAAATGGTGTATGTGTGGAGCTTGACCAGGGAGGGTTGGGGGGGTCACATAATAAATAGCCAAACTGCAGCCACCATCTGGCCATAGCAACTAGAGGTCCACACCTAGAATCTGGGGACCATGCCCCATCCCCTCCTAGACTAATCACATAAACAGTTCCAAAAGGCACTTCTGCTCTGCAGGCAGATCTAGATTAGACTGCTTGCCAGAAGTTTCCAAGTACTTGATTTCTGTTTCTTCTTGAATGCTCAAGTGGCATTTAGCGCAAGGCTGAAAAGCTGCAGCTTTGCCAATGATAACCCAAGTAAATGTGAAGGACCCTCGTGGCATGAGTGATGAGTGCAAGGCTGAGCAAAAGTCAAGGGGAGGGGCTTCCAGACCGTCATCAGACATGAAAGAGACTGCGGGAGGGAAGGCCTTGACTCAGGGCGCTCCTAGGGGCACGGTTATCGCTTCTTCCTTAGTCAGTTTGAAATCCTTCCTAGTGTGTTCCAGGGACAAGGACACTAGGGACTCCAGGGAAGCACAGGACTTACAGGAAGGTGTCACATTCTCCCTGTCTCCAGTGAGGGCGTCATGAAAAGCAGCCCTCATTCAGCTGAACCCCACCAGCAAGGAGAGTTGACCCTAGACCACTGCGGGTGAAGGGCCAGGTCAATGAAGTCCACAAGCTTACAGGAGTCTGTACCTTCTCAAGAGGTGGAGGTATCAAAACGAATGACGTGGTCTACATATAGATGTCACTTTGTCAACTTCTTTAGAAATTTAAAAGCAAAGCAAAATAAACTAAGAGAAGGTAGAAAGCTGGTGAGTGCCCAAATGGAAGGTTGAAGAGGCTCGTACCTTCTTAAGAATTTTGCAACAAAACTGCTCTTTTTTTTTTTTAATCTCTCAATAAAGCACGTTCATAAAGGAGATGGACTTCAAGTACCCTTACCAGCCTGTATGTTTCCTGACGCTTGCTCAAGATGGAATGCTACAGAATACCCTTATCCTTTAAAAGATTTAACTCAGCTTAGGAGTTTCCCAGAACCTTTGGCAATGTAGCTTATTCTCTAAGGCAAGGCACAAACCGTGGGAGAGAAAAGTCATTTTCCAGATCACTACTTCCAGAGGGCTCCGCTTGACAACTAGGTTGGAATCTACACTCCTCCATCACAGAATGCTCTCAAAGTACTGTGGGCTCTGGGGAGAGTATCTATGTAAAACTATAGTACTGCATCTCTGGAGGGTTAAGTACATCAGGCCGTGAAACAAAAATAAATTGTATACATTCTCTTTCCCATACTGCTTCAAGGTCAACCAAAGACATGCTCAAAGGAGAGAGAAATCAGAAAACATTTATGCTTTCTTGTCCTGACAACAGGGGATATTACAGAAGAGGAGAAGCAACGGTCAGGGAGCAATGACCAGATAAAAAGTGTCAGTAGAAACTTAGAGGAGGAAAAGGAAACCTGCTTACCCTACACAGGGCTTCTGAGCTCCGACTAGAGGTAGTGGGGGTTCAACAGCAGCATGGAAAGCCACGCTCTGGGCTGTCACATTAACAATGCATTTCCCAAGCCTTTCTTCACAACACCAAGTATTGGTTAAAGAATGTCATCTTCACATTGTCATCCAGTTCTTTCAGTGACCTTACAGGACCTGTCATTCACTTCTCCCAGTGACCTTGCAGGACCCTTTCATTAGTCTCATGATGCAACAGAGGAAACAGCACCAAAAGGATCAATTACAAGGTCACACGGGTACAAAGAGCAGAAGCTCAAACTCAGAATGGCCAGCCACCAGATACGATGCCTTTTGTCTCTCTTCACCAGGTCATCGAGGACTTGGGCCATCTCTTCATCTCTCCTGTCCAGTCAGCCTAGCAGAAGGTCATTAAACATCCTGAGCTGGAAAGACACAACTCGATTTCCTCAGATTCATATCTAGTTTATAGTTCTCCTGAGAACTCAGGCTTTCTCTATCAGAACTGGTAGACCCAAGCCCAGTGGTCCCAGACTACTTAATGGGAAATAAAAAGGAATCACCAGGTAGGACCATTTTCTAGCTACCACAGCCACCAGAAAGTAGTACATTTAAAGGCCAAGGCAAAGGCTGTGACACCACAAAACTTAGGGGGGAATTGGTGTCTGTCTATAAAGCTATTTACCCTCATGGCAGGGCTGTCTAAATCAAGAAAGGCACCTGAAATGAACAGGGATGGACCCAGGAGGCTATCATCCAGCTAGGACCAATTATTGCCAGCAATGTGCCTCCCTCCCCATCTCCCCCCCCCGGGTAAATGCAGAGTCAGAAGCAAAAAGAAGAGCCTGAAGATCAGGGGAGACACAACAGTGGCACGGCAGCAGAGGGCCCAGCCTCAGAAGGATCCAGCATGTATCACAGGAGGGAGTAATGGAATAAGGAGACCCTGGATGCACCACGCTCAAACCAACTCCAATGTTGACTTGTCCGACTCTTCTGACCCTACATCAAGAATTTCAACTGAGTTTCTAAATGAGGATTGGGCCCTAAAATAAAAAATAAATAAATAAAAATAAGATAATACTTTTAGAAAGAAGAGAAAGACCATAAAGATGGCTTAAACTTCAGGCCTTGTGGAGATCATTTTTGGGAAGCTTCCTCCCAAATCTCCCACTTCATAGGATCCCCACATTTGCCTAAGCACAGTGTCAACTGGGATATTTATTCTAAAATATGGACTCATGACCCTCTTTCTGCACCTACTAACCCCAGGTATCCAGAGGTCTGGGCACGTTTGTTTTTTAGCAAGTATCATGGGTCCTTTAAGGATCAGAAGAGCTTAGGAAACACAACTAGACCACAGGCTTGTCTCACAATGTCCTCTCTAACACAAGACATAACAATGTGATAACTTAAAATAAATAAATAAATAAATTCCGAGTTTTAATGGATGTTTAATGGTTTCAGGTTTTTTTTTTTAAGTTAAAATAAAACAGTGGAAAAACAATCTTTGAGAGACTAGATTAAATTAATAGAGACCACTTAGCAGTTATGTTCAAAAGCCAGATGACTTTAAATAAAACGGCCAGCCTAGCAGATGCTAAAGGTTTGTTCCCTTGAATCAAGCAAGCTAATAAATGTGCTAATAGACAAAGGCACGTTTGGAATTCAAATAAAGGTAAAAGGGCAACCTCTCTGGAGACCCAGCTCTATTTTTAAGAGAGTGCTTTCTTAGGAACTTAGCAGTTATAATTAGGAAGCGCTGCTTGCCCCTCTGAGAGCATCATCGAAAAGGATCTTGATGCCAGCCTACCTTGCCAGAGGCACTACCCAGGATCTCTCTAGAGGGAAGCTAAGAGACTCTTTGTTTTTATTGGCTGGCCTACAGGAAGCTGGACTTGGGGAGTGTGAGAGTGTGGGTGAGAGTGTGGACTTCACTGGAGCTATCCAAGGTCACTAATTCTGTGACCTACAACCTCAGCCTGATTTCACCATCTATAAAACAGAGCAATGATGAGATCCCACTCTCAGGGTCGTCTTAGGCTGAAGACAGACACAACACAAACCTCTGCACATAGTCAGGGCCCATGAGATGTAAACTGTTTGGGCTTCAATTACCACAGTCAGGGTTGGGGGACTCTGAGGCTAGCCTGAGCTACATAGCAAGCTCATGGCCAATCTGAGCTAAACATTAAGACATAGTCTTTAAAAAAAAAATGTGCATAGACTTTCCTATGTTTTACTTATGCCAAAAGGCTAAATATACAGAATTATGTGTAATGTGTTTCCGGTGACTGTGTTCTCACAGTCTCCATCAGCCAACTCCATTTCCTTTTTGTTCTCCTAAACCAGGTATTTCTCCACTGGACCCAGCAAATAAAAGAACCACACATTACCAACTATCATATTCACCAATCACTGAGTTGCTCATCAATGATGTATCAAATCCCATCCAATCATCTGGTCTACCCTGGAGCTGGTACTCTCCTCCAGAGTGCGTTTCCACAACATCATGGTTTCCTCTCTCCACTAAATTGCAACATTGTAACTTTATTACCCTCAGAGGTTACTCAGAATTCTTTCCTTACTCAGTGCCTAGGTAGAGCTTTCCACCCTGGACAGCCTCCTTCCTGGAAAAGACTAGATTCCTAACCCACTGACCTAGTTGGCTAGTGTCTCGGGATCAAGTTACCTAGTCCTTGGTCTCCCTGGGCTTTAAGACCTGAGACAATTAAAATTGACATGTGTCTTCGAGCTTATTTGTGCCATCCAGGACCCCAGAATCTCCACCAAGGATGGCCTTCCCCTGAGCGAAATGCTTAAGAAATTGAACCCTTTCAGGATGGATTCTGTACTTTCCCAGTGAGGATGGGTTGATTATGTGGCAGGAGGATGGGGTGGGGGAGAGGAGAGGGGAGGTTGTTTCCTTGTTTCACATAGGGTCTTGCTTTCACTGACTTGGAGTTTGCTGGACAGACTGCCAAAGACCAGCTTTGGCACCAAAGAGTAAACTGAGGCAGGCAGCCATTGAGAGATCAGTGCTTAGAGCTGCTAACTGTGGTGGATCCAGATACGTACGGGGGGGGGGGGCTGCTACCAAAGACAGCCATTGATTAGTGAATTTACCCAGCATACTTTTCTCTGAGGGGACAATGTTTTCATATAATTCTTAGATTAAGATGGATGCCAGGGCAGCAAGCAGAGCAGAACTCCTCACAGCATAAAATCCTCACACGTGCCAACCGAGGCTCACCCGTGTGGCTGTGGTAACCCACAGGCCGACTTTCATGAGTTCTAAAGCCATTTGTCGGTCCTCCTGGCAAGGTCCTCGGCTGTAGACCAAGCTGGCCTCAAACTCAAGACAACCGTCGTATGTCAGGCTCCCATATCCCCCAGCCTGAGTCCTACAACAACAGGCGCATTTCACCACAGTACACCACATGTTTTGTTTTGCTGTATTCAAAATTAAAATCCATTCTGATGAAATTTTCTATCTCCTGTTTTATACTTTCTCTTCTCCTTCTTCTTAGCAAAGGAAAGGGCTGACTGAGTTAATCCTCCAGCCTCTCCAGCTTTGCATTCCATGAGGCACAATGCACTCAGTACCTGGCAAGCTACCAAAAAGGAGAACATTGCAAGAGTTTAAAGATAAGTATCTGTCCAGAAACACTAAAGTTTCCTTCCCATTTGATTTGTTTTACATTTTTATCTAAGCATCGTGGAATCCAATCTTTAACCTTCAAAGGCAATTAGTGAGGCTATGCCAGCGCCTGGCAAACACAGAAGTGGATGCTCACAGTCAGCTATNGAAGATGGCCTAGTCGGCCATCATTGGGAAAAGAGGCCCCTTGGTCTTGCAAATTTTATATGACCCAGCACAGGGGAAGGCCAGGGCCAAGGAGTGGGTGGGTAGGGGAGCAGGGGCAGGGGGAGGGTATGGGGAACTTTCGGGATAGCATTTGAAATGTAAATAAAGAAAATAATAAAAAAAGAAATAATAAAATAAATAAATAAATAAATAAATAAATAAAAATTAAAAAAAATATTTTTGAAAAAGTAAACCAAGATTTGGGTAACAGGAGCTCCATTAAGTCTTATTTGCTACCTAGAAATGGCCTCTTAAAACACTCTTTGCACTTGATGTTTGAGTCGCCCAGCAACCTTTCTATGCAGACGTGCCTCTATGTTCCAGCAATGTTTTGAATTTCTGTACAAATTATTCTGTTACCTGAACTGTATTGCCTGATTTAGAAACAAGGCAAGTCTCTTCGGAGACACTGGTCTTCCTGATGTCTGATGAGGTATGCTCCACCCATCACCCTGATCTCTGCCAAGTGGCTAAGAGTCACTGATCCAAGAGAGAGAGCAGAGTATGAGGAGGTCTGTACAGAGTCAGCAACAGGACATGAAAATCAAATCACGAGCTGTGTTCAACACAGTGGTCTTCAGATGGTGGCCACATACAGCACACTTCACTCTCAGAAAATATGGGTAGGACATTTTAACCTATCTTAACTGTCTCAAAAAGGCAGCGGTGACAGAATTTTGCAAGTAGCTCACTTTACACAAAATGCAAGAAAAAGTTAGCATAAGGTGATATATGTTCTCCAACCAACTGGGTGCTTTCACTCAGAAATACAAGATTCCATTTTTAATTTATGCAGATCATGACGCAGTCAAGGGCTTGGGTTCTTGCTAGTGGAAGCATCTTGTTGCTTTAAAACCTCTCTCTGCTTCTCTTAGTTTAGCAACTTGGTACAGGAGTAGGGGAAAAGGATCAGATGACCACATCTACCATGATAGAAACGACCAGGCTGAGACCACGAAAGGGACTCTTGGTAACTTTTTAAAACTTAAGTGAGCGCTGAAGCAGGAAGTAGGATGCATCATCCTTATGGCTCTGTCCCAATTACTCCATTCTCATCATACCTGGGGACGTTGTAATGCACTTAAAGCTATGAACTATGCCCATCATCATCCCTCTCTAAATTTGATAACTAGACTCCACTAGCAACAACAACAAAGAACAACAAAAATCAATTAATCACCCTATATTTAGAATCTGAACTTTTACCCAGTTTTCATTGATTGGGAACAATTCTGGTTAAAATGGCTTTTTAAAAATATCATTTGGCATATTAATTTTGGTTACAGAAACCAGAACAGCTTCCTGAGCCAAGAATTAGTTGGTTTGTTTCATGATAGGATTCCTACAACTCTTAGAAGGTCAGTCATTCAAATCATTTCTGGTCCCTTTTTCAAAAAAGAATGAGCTCATCAGAATCCTGGAGGGGAGACGTGATAGGTTATAAGAAACATGAACCCTCTCTTCTATGCTGCTCTCAGATCAAGCTTTCTTTCCTCTCACTTCTTCACACACACACACACACACACACACACACACACACACACACACAACTCTCTCTTCACCCATCAAGAGACCCATCTTATACCATTCCTATCCACAAAGGATGCAGAGTCCATTAGAATGAAAGGATGTTCCCAAAGAAGAATAAACTGTCCTTTGTGAGACTGGATGGCCACGAACTTCAGTTACCCTGACAGCAGAATCATATAATTTTAATCCTACCCTGACCAGGACATAAGGCACAAGATGAACACAGCTGGAATCGGGGAGCCTTTTCTTTCCAAACAAGAGAAATTCCATGAGTGTTCAGAATCAGCCAACATTCAGTGTAGCTTTTCTGACCCTCTGTCTGAAGAGCAAATAAAATCTGTCAAGGGAAGTGAGATTGGATCAGCCCTCCCTGAGAGAAAAGAGACAGTTACAGACTTCCAGTAAGGATGCTCAGATGCTAAATGCATACCTTCCGTGCCAGGTCAGGGTAGAACTGGAAAGCAGTTACCGAACGTTTGTGTACAGAGAAGGGAGAAAGCCCCAAGCCAAACCTAAGAAACATCACTGCTTCCAGAAGGTTTCGTGGGAAAATAACATTAGACAGAAAGTCTCACTGCCACCGAATGCAGTCAGTTATGACAATCCAGTTCCTGCCGCTCGACTTGGCTGGCTTCATTATGCAGGTTTGACAGTCGAGCTACAGTCTCTGCAAAGAAGGAAGATCCTCATGCTTATAGAAAATGTCCAAGTGATGCTTGCCGTCCTTGCTCTCTTTAGAAAAAAAAAAAAAAACTAAACTCAGAAGCAAAACACCTTTCTCCTCCGTAGCCTGAGAGTACCTCACACCCAGTACTGGGTTCCACCTCTTCTTAAGAGGAAGAATGGAGTTTCGGTTACCTGCTTCTGCCTCATAGTATTGTTATAAGATATTTGACTAACACATGTACATCAACTCAGTCTAACATCTGGCGGGTACCAAATCCTCAGTGATATTATCGGCAATTATTGTTTTTAATAAATGGATATCAAGGCTCATGGTCAAATTCTAGATTCTTTTTGAGACAGCCCACTGTGCTCACTATGTAACTCTAACATGGCCTTGAACCCATACTCATCATTCCAGCCTCAGCCTCAGGATCATAGGTATGTCTACCATGCCCCAAAAGAGTCTAGAAATTCTGACATTTTCATGGAAATCATAAAGCTTCCTAAGATTGTGTGTCCAAGAACATTTAGAATCGTTGAACTTTCAAGCTTTTGTTTTACGGTCATTTGTCCAAAGTGTTAATTTGGTAACTGGTATGTTTATTAATATATTTATTATTAGATACTATAGGCTATTACAAATGGAGTTGTGGGGAAGGAAGAACTTAGGGAATGCAGGATCCCACACTGGGGGTGCTGTACTCCTTGATGAAGAAGCTCTCATTTTTAAATACCAGGAGTCTTACTAGACATCCCGTCAATCATACAGCCTCAAAGATGCCAAAATACAGTCATCTCACTGGATAAGTATAAGTTGGTGTTATTTTTTCCTGAGTAGCTCCATATTTGGTCAAAGACATCTAAATACATGGAAAATGAAATAAGTATTTTTATAAACAGCTTGCCATTTGGCGTCATGGTGACACAGGATAAGAAAGGGTAGTCAGAGACAGAAAACACCAGAGCCACAGACAAAGTCCTCCTAGGCTGCTGGGGACTCTATGCCAGGGGTCAGAACAGCCAGTCAGGAATGTTCTAGTTTATCAAAAGTTTGACATTTTGGTTTTTGATCCAAAGAACAAAGGAAATGTCGCCCTCATAAATCCTCTCAAGGCTTCTCTTACATCAAACCAGCAATTGCTTGCTTGCTTTTCAAACCATGAACTTGATGTGAAGTGACATTTTCCGAGAAGTGGTTCAATACGGTCACATTTTATAAGTAAATAGGCAATGTAAAAATATGTATTTTAACTGAGAGAGCTGGCCTTTGTATAAATAAATAACACCACTGACATATATTGAATGATATGATGGTTTTAAGGATTATTGTTCAAGTCGGGGTGTGGCGGCACACAACTTTAATCCCAGCATTCTGGAGGCAGAAGCAGGCGGATCTCTGTGAGTTGTAGGCCAGCCTGGTCTACACCGAGAGAGAATTCCAGGATAGCCAATGCTAGAGAGTGAGACCCTGTCTGGGAAAAACAAATAAACAAACCAAGAGACAACAAAAAAAGAATTACTGTTCAGGAGTTGGCTGTGGTAGCACATGTCTACAATTCTTGTACTTGGGAACAGAGGCAGGAGAATAAGCAGATCAGGAGTTCCAGGCCACCCTCAATCACAGGGTAAACTAAAGACTACCTTGAAATGCATACGACTTTTTCCAATTTTCTTTTAAGCTCCTGTTTAAGAAAACTTGAATTCACCTCCGTATTTTTACCTTTGTGCATCCCTAGGGTCAAAGCTCACAATGGTGTCAGGAGGACCCTGTGGCTGTGACGATGGCCCCTTCCGTGGAGCAGCGCTGAGGGTAAAACATGCTATCTCAGCCTCACGGGTGACTGGTTGTTCTGCCAGCAAAGTTCCAGCACGGGATTTAGAAGGGGAAACAAGGACTCTCCCCACCCATAGTATGTACACTTAACCAGTTAATCGTTATTGTCTGCTCCTAGACGAAGGGTATCAATAAGTTGAAGCATAAGAGATTTAGAGGAATGAGATTTTTAAAAGCAGAATTTCTGTATGTTAGCACCTAAGGGTTGGCCATGACACAGAAGGAATTCTGTCCCCTGGGCCATGCTAGCTTTCCACAGCTCGTGGGGGTGTGTGGGCAGGAGAGGTGACACTATGTTTCTCTAAATGGAAGGTCTGGGAAGAAAGCCAAGAAGAGAGCACCGGCTCTTCCTTGTGTCTGATCTCCCTGATGCAGCTTTCTTGTTGGATTTTAAAGTCTATCTAGAAATGACTTGAATGTATGTCTCTATTTTCTTCCTAAATAAAGCCAGATGTATCTGGGCTAGAACACATATTGTAACTATTAGAATAGAAATAAAATAGCAACTATCAAAGGATACACACACACACACACACACACACACACACACAAAACTGTACATGGTAAGCCATGTGCTTTTCTTGTCACCTTTAAGCTATTCTGCACTTGGGACATTTGGATTCATTCATTTTGAGTGTGTAGCTGCCTGCAATGCCCCTAAGATGGACTCAGAATATTTCCACCTACCACCAAAAAAATGTATGATGCTGTATTTGTGTTGAGGGCACTTACCTCCTGAGGATAAGCAAGACATTCTGAGTATTATTTTTCCACATGTTCCTATAGATTAAACTGTACATAGAGATGTACCTATAGAAATCTGTTCCGTTATCATTAGGAGACGCCTCCTAAGTATAATATTTATTCATGGAGATTATTTCTCTTGTGACCAAGGATTATATCTGCGGGATGTCTTTCTATGATGGTTTGGATAAGAATGCCTCCCCAGTGGAATCATGTGTTCGAATGCACGACCCATAGGTAGCTCTGCTATTAGGAGGTGTGGCCTTGTTGGAGGAAATATATGGTCAGGCTTGGAGGTCTCATGTACTTGAGGTACTCCCAGTGTAACCTATACAGACTCCTGCCTCCCGTGGATCAGTAAGTAGATCAAGATATAGAACTCTCGGCTCCTCCAGCACCATGTATGTCTACACACTGCCATGTCTCCTGCCATGACAATAACATGGACTAACCCTTTGAAACTATAAACCAGCCCCAATTAAATGTTTTCCTTTATAAGAGTTTCTGTGGCTGGTGTCTCTTCACAGCAATAAACCCTAAGACACTTTTCTTTGTATTTTTCCCTTTGTATTATTATTAATCATTAAATGAGTACTTTCCTAACAGTTATATTTGTTAAAGCAACTATTTGATTCCAATATCACTCCTTGGTCTAAATGTGACAGCCACATTTGGAAGATGAGCATCCAAGGCTCAGATGTGTTTTGTGTTGAGATCACAGTTCTTAGAGGTAGCAGAGCTAAATCTCAAACTTAAATATATCTGCCTCCAAGTTCTACGCCCAGAGACTCTTGAGTACACAGAGATGCCAAGAACAGACTTACAGATCCAAGGCTGATCAGGTTATGGAACAGCTGGTTCCTGTGACAACACAAGGTGCACTCTTTACTTCTCAGCCGTGTCTCTGTGACTGACCACCTTTATTGGTGTCCTGAGCTAACTTTGATCTCTTTGCTTCTAACCTCAATTGCTACTTGCAGAAGTTTGTCAGAAGTTCTGATGTATCTTAAATCCTGGCTTCTTACTGCGGTTTAGTCAACCCTTCCATGGTTGGGTATTTGAAACCCTTGGCCTGCAAGAAGAGCTAATGAATTTTCATGGTTAAGGCGTATGATTGTGTCTATGTGTGATACATAGATAAAAAACACTTTGCAACTTTTAAAAGGAAAGAAAACTAACTCAAAGATATCCCTTTCTCTAGCCTGAGGCAAGTCTACAAGGAAATTCTTTGCTTCCATCAAAGACCTCCTTGAGGCCTTGCCTCTCTCGGGGATGCAGCCCTAGCAGATATAAACTGACTTCCTTAATCCTCCTGGTTGGTCATGATATTTTTCCCAGGCCTCTCTTGCCACCTACTGGCAAAAAGTGGGAGGAAGAATCCAGGATTAGGACACAGGAAAAGAATAAGTATTGAAGCAAGGCCACTGTCCGAAGCTAAATGTTAAGGTCCAAGGCCCAGACGGACCGCACACTGCAGAAAGGTTGAGAGGAGGCAGAGGATCAGGCTCTTGTGCCTAAACCACCAGCAGAAACTATATCTCCTTAAAGACTTTTGTCTGATGCCTCTTGGGGAGTCCTTAGTTGGTGGTTCAGTCTCTGGGAGCACCCCCAAGTGTTCAGGTTAGTTGACTTTGTTGGAGTAAACTGTCCTCTTCGGGTTCCTCAGTCCTTCACTCAACTCTTCAAGCTCCATCTAATGTCTGGCTGTGGGTCTCTGCATCTCTTTCCATTGGATGCTGAGTGGAGCCTCTCGGGGAACAGTTATGCTAGCTCCTGTGTGCAAGCATAACAGAATCATTAATAGTGTCAGGGATTGGTTCTTGCCCATGAGATGGGTTTCAAAGTGTGGCGGTCATTGGTTGGCCATTCCCTCCATCCCTGCTCTATCTTTGTCCCTGAACACTTTGTCAAAGGGGAAGGAAATGAAAGGTGAGGACAGAGGAAACGGGGGAGAAAGGGGAGAAAGAGATAAAAACAAAAAACAAAAAAAACTGGAATACATTGCAAGAAAGGAAAAGAAAGAAACTACACAGGAAAAAAATCAAAGAGACCGCAAAAATGTTACCTTCCCAAAGAAACTTCCTAAAGGCATCAAGGAAGAATGTTACCACGAATGCAAGAAGGACTAAGGCTGCATCCCAGTGGTGGAACACTTCTGTAGCATGAAGGAAAGCCCGGCATTAATCCCTAGCACTTGGGGAAAAACTCTTAACTAAAATTAAGAGTTTATATGCAGTGTAACCACTGTAATAAAACCCACCAGTCTACAGTGCCACCATTGTAATTGGGCCACAGAGCCACAGGGCCCCAGCTTACCACTCCTTCCCACCAACCTGAACCCTGCAGTCACTAAACCCTTCTGGCATTCGAACTGAAAGATTTTCTTAAAAATAATGATGCCTTAATTGACAGGCATGCAGATATGCTTTCAATGTCACCTTCCCTCCTGTCTCAGTGAGGGTTTCAGTTGCTGCAATGAAATATCATGACTATAAAAACAAGCTGGGGAGGAAAGGGTTTATTCAGTTTATGCTTCCACATCACAGTTCATCACCAAAGAAAGTCAGACAGGAACTTGAGTTAGGCTGGAACCTGGAGGCAGGAGCTGATGCAGTGGCTATGGAGGAGTGCTGCTTACAGACTTGCTCCTCTATGACTTGCTCAGACTGCTTTCTTATAGAACCCAAGACCACCAGCCCAGGGATGGCACCACCCACAATGGGCTGGGCCCTCCCCCATCAATCACTAACTAAGAAAATGTCCTACAGGCTTGTCTGCACCCTGATCTTATGAAGGCATTTTCTTAACTGAGGTTCCTTCCTCTCAGACAACTTTAACTTCTGTCAAGTTGACATAAAACTATAGAACACAATTGATCCCTTGTCACTTTGACACACAAGCATATCACCATGAAACCACAACCTCTCCTTTTCTACTTATTCCCCAGATCTCACATTAAAAACATAAATAATCTTTAAAATCCCACTGTCTTATAAATTAAACAATTTTATAATATCCAAACCCTTTAAAAATCCAACACCTTTTTTAAAAGTTCAAAGTCTTTCAGTTGTGGGCTCCTATAAAAATCAAAAATAAGGGCTGGAGAGATAGCTCAGTAGTTAAGAGCACTGACTGCTCTTCCGAAGGTCCTGAGTTCAAACCCCAGCAACCACATGGTGGCTCACNACCATCTGTAATGAGATCTGACGCCCTCTTCTGGAGTGTCTGAGGACAGCTACAGTGTACTTAGATAAATAGATCTTTTTTAAAAAAAATCAAAAACAAGCTAAATACTTTCCTCAAGAGGGAACAACCAGGGCACAGTCACAACCTAAACCAAGCGTAATCAAACTTCAACAGTGTAAATAACTCAGTGTCTAATTATCTGAGATTCACTCACGATCTTCTGGGATCCTCCAAGGGCCTTGGGCCACTTCTCCAGCTTCACCCTCTGCAACACATAGCTTATCTTCTAAGCTCTGGCTGGCTCCACTCCACTGCTGCTGCTGTTCCTGGTAGTCATCACATGATACTGGCATCTCCAAAACACTGGTGTCTCTGCTGCAACTGAACTACATTTTCACCAATAGCTGCTCTTCATGGGGCCATGCCTCTGTTTCTCTACATAATCCCTTCAATCCAGAGCCTTCCTCAGCTACTGAGGCTGCACCTTCACCAGTGGCCTCTCCTGGCCTCTCACAGTGCTAAGCCCCAGCTGCTCTGCATGACCTGTTTACGGCTTCAAAACCAGTATCACCTGGATAACTATTAAACTACCAAGTTCAGCTGTCAGTGTGAGGAACAACCTTGGCCACCTCTGGAACACAGCTTGTGTGTCCTGACTCTCAGAAAACACTTCCCAGAAGATGTCACTTCAATGCTATTGGTCTCTTCTTAATCACCACTAATGTCTTAGCTCCAGCTAACCAGCAACAATTGCTCCAGGAACACGAAAGTTCCACATCAATAGTGCTGGTCTCCTGTTACTCATGACTCTTCAGCCCAGCTAACCAGACTCAAAACTTTGGGATATCAACCATACAGGAAGTCCCAAAGAGGCACCAGACCAAAGTAAACAAGGAGGTTCAATAGCAAACCCTTCACTTGTCCCCAGAACACCAGCAGCCAGGCTTACACAGAACTGTGAGTTCAGCCTAGTAACCATTCTCACACTCATTGCTGATGTAACTGGTTGTAGGATAAGTTTAGAGAGCAGAAGATGCCTGGAGATTGGAAAACAGGGAAAGCCGGGCTATATCCTGAAGTTTTATTACAGAAGACTGAATTGTTGTAGTTTTAAAAAAAGCATTAAAAAATATTTACCCAGTAAATACAAGCAATGTTTGTCAATTAAAACAATATAAAACCTTCACAAAAGAGTCCCTTTTGATTTCTATCTTGCTTTTCATAGTTTTAATGACTCCTGGTCAACTGAGGTCTGTAACTATTAGAAAATGCCTGAAATTAATTGTAAGTGTTCCATTGTTCACCATTCTGAATAGTATGATAACAATTTTGTGCTTCGTCGTCTATCACCTTGCACATGAATTGTCTGTCCTGCTGACCTGCATATCGACATAGACGCTGTATACGCTATTCACGCAGTCACTTAGCTGCTACTGCAGTTGTCAGGTCATGTGACCCACTAGCCATGCTTGCATTCAAGCAACACTTATGTCATATGACAGCCCAAAGCCCAAGAGCCCTGTTGCCAGCACTGGGTTATGCTGAGAGAAAGCTGTGCATCTTCTGTTTATGTTGGGGAGAGGGAGATAAAGAGACAGGAAAAGGGAAAGAGGAGGGAGAGGGCTGCTGATCTCTGCTTCATGATCCTCTTGTCCTCGCCATCCAGAGCCACTTACCCTCAACATTATTCACGTTTCTCTAGCTTAAACCCACCAAAATTCCCACCTGAGAAACCAACCCAGCAGCAGTGACCATGTAGACCCTGGAGCTAAAAGGTGAGACAGACACACCATCTCTTTCTTCTATGGGCTTCAGAGCTTGTCTGTAAGTCTCATGCCTTGACCGGGAAGAGCCTCCACTTTCCACGTACCAAAACCACACTTCTCTAGTAAAATACTAGATATGGTATAATCCCACTTAGCCTAAGCAAATTAAAAACAGGATAGATGTCCTTACTATGATTTTTTTTTCATTTTTACTTTATCCCAAGAGAGAAAAGGAGGGATCAAAATGAAAAGAACAAAACATGCCTCATCACATGCGTGGAGGTCGGAGGACAACTTTCTGGAGCGTGTTCTCTCTTTCCACCATGGGATCAGTATCAAACTCAGGCTTACTCAGCAAGCGCTTTTACCCACCGAACCATCTTGCCAGCCCCTCGCTATGATATATGATACTCATTTGGAAGTACTTACCTCCAAATTATCTAATAACATTATCAAATTTGTAAGAACCCTAACCTGAACTGCTGAGTCCTACTTAAGAATTGCCTTTTCAACCAGCAGAGGCATTGCAGATGTGGCTGCCGTATCACATATGGGTCAGTAGGTGGCAGAGCAGAGAGAGGGGCTATGTCTACACTCAGTGTTCTGCCCGTCTATCTGAATGATTAGTAGCCAAGCACTCCCTGAAAATTGTGAGCCTGAGACCACCACCAATCAGGCACCAAGCAGGCCCAGACAGGCTCCCAGGGCAGGGAAAGAATTAGTAGCCAAGCACTCCCTGAAAATTGTGAGCCTGAGACCACCACCAATCAGGCACCAAGCAGGCCCAGACAGGCTCCCAGGGCAGGGAAAGATCCAGAAGACACTAGAAGAACACCTCTTGGGACCTTGGCCCAGGCAGTAGAGAGCCCAAGACAACCACCCTGGCACAGGGTTACTCAATGCAGGCTTGTCATGGAGCTAGCCTGAGATGACCACCAGACCAGCACCACAGAACCTGAACAGTGAGCTAGCTTGAGATGACTACCATTCGGGTGACCGGTAGGCCTAGTGGGGCAGACCATGCCTGAGATAACCCCTGCATGGTGTCTGCATACATGAGTGTCACTCCTGAGACCACTCCTGAGATGACGCCAGACACTCAGAGACCCTGGGTGCCACTCAGAGAGCAAATGCAAGTTAGTGGTGGAGAAATGGAAGAGAAAGAAGCAGAGGGATGTGAGTACAATGAAGAGAGGCAGAACTGAAGACTTGAGGGCAGTGAGGGACAGCCTGATGTGAGTACCCAGTGATGCCACCAGGGACCATGGTAGGATCTTGGCCTCTGTTGCCACTGGGGACCATGTCTGCACCCAAGGCCTTGTAGCAGCAAGAGTTTGTTCCCACCAAAAGCCAGGCAGAAGCCCCTGGTCTGGGCTGGTGTCCAGGGACATGTTGCCGTCTGAGGGCTGTGCAGAACCGGCCCCACTCCCTCACCTGGGCATCTTGAGAAGGCTGGCCCTGGGGGGCGTGACAAACAGAAAAACTGACCCCACCCCTAGCCAGCTGCAATACTCAGGAGAGGAGGCTGCACATCGCAGGAGTTGTGTACATCGCAGAAGTTGTGAGTTAGCCGGCTTCCAAGGATACAAGCATGGAAGACCTAGCCTTACCTGACCCTACCACTCATATCCCATGTGGTGGCCTGGAGAAGGGAGAGATACCCTCCTCCCCGTTTGCCCCCACCACCTGTAGAGCGGGGAGACCTGGCCCTGAGACCACAAGAGCAGGAGCCCTTTCCTTGCCCTCACCTAGGCAGCACAGTAGAGTTGATCTTGATGAAGGCGCAGGGACGGGGGGGGGGGGGGAAGGCAGGTGAGCCAACCCCAAGAGTGTGAGTGTGGGAGAACTGGCCCTGCAACTTGTCTGCCAGGCAGCAGCATGGGCAAGGGAGAGATGCCCTCCCCATGCTCATCCCCTATGGCTGGCTGGAGAGCTGGCCCTGCCCCCTCACTTCCTGCAGCCTTCAGGAAAGTGGGCTGTGCACCTCACCTGGGCTGCGCAGTGGAGCTGGATGTGGGGACTGTGGGTTAGCCAACCTTGTTTGCTGTGGGGTGGCACGGACAAGGGAGAGATGCTCTCCTTCCGTCCCTCCTCCCTTGCCACCTAGGACAGATGGGCGAGCCCGGAGAACTGGCCACGCCCCTCAGCTGCTGCAACACTCTGGAGAGCAGCCCCCCCCCCCCCCCCCCGCACCTTGCCTGGGCTGCAGGGTAGAGCTGGCCCTGGTTGGTGGGGAGAGAGGGGAAGGGGGTTGAGAATGACTGCAAACAGACCGACTCATACATCTCAGACCCAGATGCAGGCTTTGAATGGACCCACTCCAGCATCTACCCCGCAGATGAACTGCTGGAGTGCTTGAAGGGGCCGGTCCTGTGGATCCCGAACTACAGGATCTCCATGATGCGGGGTAACAACAGGTTATCTGAGAGGAGTCCCCATGAGGATCCAGTATTGATAGAGTAGCAGAAGCCAGAAGCCTCAGACCCGACCAGTAAGTCATTACAATGAACATTTGCAAGCAGAGAAGTGTGGACAAAAGGATGTACTGTAAGGCACACTATAGCTTCCTTAATGAGATTTGTTTTCTCTGTTGGGTGGGAAGTTCTAAGGGTGTGGAGTGGGTAGGAGGGGAAGGGGGAGATGAATGGGATTGGGGTGCATACTGTAAAACCACAGAGAACCAATAAAGAGGTGGTTTTTTTAAAACTTTTAAAAGGTATCCTGAGACAATCCCAACATTTCAGGCTTGCTTCATCTTCTGTATTGGGGGAGCAAATCTCATAAGTGCTTTGTATCTATGTTAGGTCCTCGGTCGGCAATGTGGTTTATTATGATTATTAACTTCACTGGGTTGATAAAAGTCTGGGGAAATGGGGAGGCACACCTTTAGATGTGTGCATGAAGATGGTCTGAGAGGATTGGCTGAGATGGGAGGATCTGAGGAACCCCAGTGGCCCCAATTCGTCAGCTTGCTTCTCAGAAAGGATGAAGGGGCTGAAGGAGGGGACTCTGAGCATGAGTGCTCTCCTTCCTCTGCTTTCTGGGCAGCGACAGGGACCACACCCTCCTCACCACGATGGGCTGTTTTCCTCTGAACTGTGAGCCAGAGTAAAACCTTAAGTTGTCTATTGTCAGGGATTTGGTCAGGACAATTAGAAAAGAAATGAATTCAGAGAAAATCCTCAGGAATGGCCTATGCTGAGTTTTCAAGGGATCTCACCAAGACAAAACTCGGCCTCCCCAGAAGAAACCATCAACGTAGACTGGACATGGCCCCTTCCCTGTCTCCCATCTCTATTTTCTCCCATCACTTTCCAGAATCACATTCCATATTAACTTCTTCTTTCTATCAAAACCTTGATTAAAGTCTCTGTTAGAAGGAACCTGAGCTAAGATTTAAAAAAAAAAAAAAGATTCTATAAGCCGGGCAGTGGTGGCGCACACCTTTAATCCCAGCACTTGGGAGGCTAAGGCAGGCAGATTTCTGAGTTTGAAGCCAGCCTGGTCTACAGAGTGAGTTCCAGGACAGCCACAGCTATGCAGAGAACCCCTGTCTCAAAAAATAAATAAAAAATAAAAAATAAAAAAGATTGTATTAGGTCTGACGCGAAGGGTCCAGCTAAGGTGAGTGACGTTTAAATACTTTAGGTTCTCACTTTTATACACAACATGGCTCCATTCTCAGCAGCCACAAGCTCTTCTAGTGCCAAGATAACAGTCCGGGTACTGCCAGGCTCCCAAAGAGAAAGCTGGAACAACCCAGATGATTCCACAGAGAATGTGCAGCTTCTGGGAGGGAGAAGCCAGACCTGTGTGTGCAGACCTCACAAAGTCGAAGGGAAGACATGACTTATATGTCAGGATGCTCAACATCAAAAGTCACTCCGCTGGGATTCACATGGCATCCATCACAGGAAGTGATCCTTTTCAGTTGGGGAAAACAACTTAGCGTGTGTCAGAGGCAAAATCATAAGTGAAAAAACTTATTGAATTCACCACATAGAAACTTAGCACACTTGACGTGTAAAATATACCCTAAACAGAAAAATCAAAAGCTAATCAATAAGCTGGAAAAAATTAGCAATATATGTGGCAAGGGTTAAAGAACTTAGTGAATCAGGGCAGGACGCAGATGCCGAATCATCTTTATTCATAACCTCCATCAGCATAGCTGCAGTGAAAGGGGATGTCGGCTCTCGGCAGATATTTGAAACTGTGCTGACTGAAGAGGAAAATTTAAATGCTCTACTTGTAATGAGAAGTCAGCATTTATCAATAGCTGGAGACTGTAGAGAAATCTAGGAAGACCTGCCCCGCCCCCTCCACCCTCTTCACCTCCCACCCCCCCCCCCCGCCCCTGGTAGGCATGGTTTCTCACTGAATGTAAAGAGGGGAGGGAAATGTCAATGAAGCTGAGCTGGCAAGTATAAGTTATAAAACAACTTTCAGCCAAGCCAGTCGCCTGGGCCATCCTAAAAGTTAACAAAGACCCAGCAAGCTACAGAGAAAACAGTGGAGTCGTTCAATAATAATCCTATTTCAATAAGAGTAATTTTTACAATTCCAGGCAGCAGTGGGCTTCAGTTCTTTGGTTGGTGTTCCCCCTACACACACACACACACACACACACACACAGCCCTCTGGTTTTCTTTTGGGTGAGTTGCTTAGAAATAACAAAATGAAATCTGAAATAACTTTTGATAAATTAAAAACAAATTATGAACATTTCTCTAATAACAAAGGAAGCCGTGTACAGACAGGTCTCCACTGAAACGAGGCCTTTAGCTTGCTCAGACCTCAAAGGCTTTTGGTTTCTTTTTTCCTACCTCTAGACCTCTTTTTAATATTATTAAATTTATGTATTTATTCACCTTAAATCCCAGTATCAGCCCCCACTCCTACTAGTTCCCCCTCGTTCAGCTTTCCCCTCCATTCTTCCATCCCCTTCTCCTTTGCAAAGGAGAAACACACGCCCCCAGTATCACCCCACACACTATCCCCTCACTCTCCTCACCTCGCCCAGGCACATCAAGTCACTGAGGAACTACGGACATCCTTTCCCACTGAGGCTACACAAGGCAGTCCAGTTAGGGGAATGGAATCCACTGGCAGGGGGGCAACAAATTCAGGGACAATCCCTGCTTCTGTTGTTGGTACTCAAATGAAGAAGAGACTGCACATCTTCTAGACATGTGCAGCAGGCCTAGGTCCAGCCTGTACTCACTCCTTAGTTGGTGGTTCAGTCTCTGGGAATCCCCTAAGTGTTCAGGTTAGTTGACTCTGTTGGAGTCAACTGTCCTCTTTGGGTCCCTCAATCCTTCCCTCAACTCTTCCGTAAGACTCTGCAAGCTCCATCTAATGTCTGGCTGTGGGTCTCTGCATCTCTTTCCATTGGCTGCTGGGTGGAGCCTCTCAGGGGACAGTTATACTAGGTTCCTGTCTGCAAGCATAACAGAGTATCATTAATAGTGTCAGGGATTGGTTCTTGTCCATGGGATAGGTCTCGATTTGTGGTGCTAATTGGTTGGTCACTCCCTCCACCTCTGCTGTCTTTGTCCCTGCACATCTTGTAGGCGGGACACATTTGGGTTGAAGGTTTATAGGTGGGTTGCTGTCTTTATCTCTTTATCTCTCCACTGAGAGTCCTGCTTGGCTATAGGAAGTGCCACTTCAGGATCCATATCTCCTACTGTTAGGAGTCTCAGCTAGAGTTACCCCCATAGACACCCTGGGGCCTTCCCCCATCCTAGGTCACTGGAACATCCTAGAGCTTGCCCCTTAAACTTATGGGACACTACGAAAGCAGTGCTGAGCCCTTAGGTTTCTAAAACAAATAGAGGCAAGAGCTTCTTTCCAAGTCATTTAGAGCTATCCCCTCCAGGAAAGACGTATTGGAGCCCCAAGAAGACAAATTGAGACTAACATGGGGACCCTAAAAGGAGCCAAGAGCTGGAGGGGCCACATAGCATTCCTATCCTTTCCAGTGGCATCAAATCAGTGACTCCTCTGTTCCCACCCCACATGGGTGTGTGAACAGCTGAGGAGAACTCAGTCTGCCTTCTAGAGTAGGTGGTGTTGCTCCTGGCCTGGCAGAAAGGCGCCGGAGGAGGCTGGCTGAGACGGACAGTCACAGACGGACTGGGATTTCCTCCCACTCACTACCCCAGCCTTCAGACCTTCTGTAGAAGTTTACAAATCCACATCAAAGAAGCTTCCCACAAAGTTGTTCCACTACTTTTGAAGAGAAGGAGGAGGAAGAGGAGGATGAGGAAGAAGAGAAAGAGGAAGAAGAAGAGGAGGAGGAGGAGGAGGAGAAACAAAAGTATGCCAGCCCCGTCATACTTCCCACCCACTGGCCTTCCAGATTCCAAGAAGCATGTACCCCTTTCTACATTCCATCTCAGTAATAGACGTGCACTTTTTTCTGAGAAAAATAATTTTAAAATTTTAAATAATAATTAATAATCATAATCATAACACTTGAAAAACCCTAAGTGTTTAATACCTTAGGAAGGAAAGAGCTTTGAACAGAGCTCTGAGCACAGCCTAGATATCCATCAACAGATAATGAATGAGGAAAATGTGGAGCATAAATGCATTGGAAATTTATTCAGACATAAGGAATAAAGAAATCATGGCATTTGTAGGTCCCAGTGACCCAGACTCAGAAAGACAAATGTCACGTGTTTCTCATATGAACCTCTACCGCATTCTCCTTTTATGTCCGTTGGTGTTGGAGTGAGTCGTGGAGGGAGAAAGGGGCTGTGAGAAGTGCTGAAGAAGTAGTGGGTGGAACACACATGACATGAAAACAGAAAGGGGACTCCTGGGGAGAAAGGAAGACAAGTGGTGGGGGGAGAGTGCATGAGGAAGGAGGGGAGAGTTGTTTGGAGAATTTTCACCCTGGTGGTGGCACTACACAGCTTTTGCCCCACTCCTCATGGGGTCACAATGATAAGCCAAGCTTCATTCTGAAGACCCAGTGAATGTATTAGGATCACTGACCAAGCATAGATCTGGCAGGAGCATAGATGATCCCCAAACAGCCCCACTGACAGTCTGTGCCCAGCCTGCAGACGCCACGTTTTCAAAACCAGGTGCAAACAGGGCAAAATGGTGTCCATATTGACTAACAGCAGTGGCTGGACACTCCCCCAGGGCCCAGTGACCCTCCAGCCCCATTCCTCTGTAGAATTTTTATTATACAAAGAAAGAAAGGTCATGCAGTCCAAAAGCAGGAGGGAAATATATGTCAGACACTTGATTAAAAAAAAAAACTTTTCTAATTTTATAGTGTAATATATACATATAATTTGTTATAATTTGTTTTCTTGACATATATATGAAAACTAAAACTCTAATTACAACAGCCTCCCTTCTTCAATATGATTGTACTGTAACAGATAGAGGCCTAAAAGCCAGTGTCTATCTCTGAGTGAATAAAATAGTCAGAATTGAATATGTTTAAGAAATGGTAGGAGAAAAGGAAATAGAAACTAGCAGACAAAGCTCTTCAAGGATGTAATCCAGGAGGGAGAAGTAGAAGGGGATTAAAGAAGAAAATGTGGGCTGGAGAGATGGCTCCGTAGTTAAGAGCACTGACTTCTCTTCCAAAGGTCCTGAGTTCAATGCCCAGCAACCACATGGTGGCTCACAACCATCTGTAATGGGACCTGATGCTATCTTGTGGTGTGTCTGAAGACAGTGTCAGTGTACTCATATACATAAAATAAATAAATCTTAAAAAGTAAAAATAAGAAGAAAATATAAGGCAAAGGAGGAATAGATGGGGAAAGGTTATCAGAGTGGTCCAGGGAAATTATCGGGGTCTTGGCAGTCATAGCTTCCAGAGATTTCTACGACACATGTATATGAGTTGGGACTTAGGAAAAAGGAGTGAAACATTCAGATAGACCTTTAACTCCAGACTCCTCCAGAATCAGCTTCCTTTATATTTGATCTCATGTAAGTAAAAGAGAGAGAGGTTGACCAAGGACCATGCTTTAATCAGCTGCAACACACACAGGCTTTTACACTTGTTACCACCGCCTTTGCAACTGGTATCTAGTATGTTTGCTTGTTTGTTTTATTCTTAATAAAAAATCTTTCAGAACTGCCCAGTGACATCAGACATTAAATCCAAGAATGTTCCGTTCATGTTGTAGCCTCGGCATCAGGTGCCTATGGGTGCCCATGCCTCAGCTGGTCACAGAGCAGAGATGAGGAGGGGGTCCCTTACCAGAAGACCCAAGACCCAAATAGAGTCCTCAAAATGAGCGAGCTGCTGATATTTAACAATTAGAATTGGTAGAAAATATATGATATCTGCTATTTATTGACTCGCAAGCCCAAATCTACTTTTGTTGAACTCACAGGCAACTTCTGTTGTTCTTTCAGTAACTGGAACAATGACACACTTAGTCATCAGGGTGTGTAGAATAGACTCAAGAAGAGATGGAGAGGGGGGGGGCGTATTTCTTCTGGTGTTCACCTCTCCCAAGCCTCCAGATTACTCAGTTCCCACAGCTCTTGGCTTACACCGGAAGTGGACAACAGTGGGCAGCCTGCAGTCTCAAGGAGCTCCCGGTGGGTGGGGTTCTGCCCGGAAGGCAGAACAATTCACTCTGTACAGTTTCCTCCTCGTGGACTCTGCACTTTCTCCATCTCTGAGTAGGCTGGGCTGGACACTTTCCAGGAGGTTTGAATCCCAGAGAAGAGACCTGCCTGACTTGGGATGGGGGTTTAGTAGGTATTTCTTCGAAAGTTGATCCTTGCTTGCTCTTCCTCTTCCTCAGCTCCCCCCCCCCACTCCCGCCCCCGGGGCGGCAGTTGTTCTTTCAAATGCTGTTCCTTAAAGTTGTCTTTACTCTCTGGTATCCAGGCCTCTGCTACTTCCTGGTAATAGCTAACACTTTAACTTTTCCTTTCCAGTTGACTGCTCTTTACTTCCTGGTGAGACCAACGAATGCTTCAAAGAAGCAATTTGAACACACTTCCTCTCCCTGATAGCAAAAACCTTTAAAAGCCTTTGACCTGGCATTAAGGAGAGATGCGTGAATTTGCTAAATTTAAAAGCCAAGATTTCAATAGGCTTTACCTCCTAGTGGCAAAACCCACACAAGAAAAGCAACAGCCATTTTACTCCACGATAGAAACCTCTGTGAGCTTCTCTGAAAGACCTGCTAATCAGAAGTTGCCGCTCCTCCACCTCATAGGTAACGTCACAGTCCCACTCTGTAACCAGAGAGGTGATTGGTTATTTGTAGCCACGACGTTATATAACATGATAGTAACGTCACCAGTTCTTTTGAGAACCCACAAGTCAGTCAGGGCAAAAAGCAGAGTCTTTGGTACCAATGTTAAAAAACTCAATCTTACTCAGTTTTGATTTGGGGGTGCTACCAGCTAGGCCACTTTTCAGCACTAGGGGGCGATATCCTCATTCAGAACGTACTCTCCACTGACAGACACAAACAATTCTTTTTTCTTTTATTCTTGCCAATGAGAAGATTAATCCAAGAAAAAGGAAGAAAATATATATCATCCAGGATTCACTTAGGAGCTGGAGAGGAATACTGCCCACTGGTTTTCATTCTTAGTTTTGAGGTTCCAATGTGAACGATTCCTTAAAGAAGCCCTAAACCCCACCACCACCACCCATCTCTCGTCTCTCACCTGTCAACTAGTCATCAAAAAACTCTCCACATTTTTGTTCAAGAGCGGGTTTCAGGTTTAGGATGTAGCTTACGGATACAGTGCAGCGTGCCCTCCATTCCCAGCACAGAAACGGAAGAATGGAAAGAAGAAAAGCAAAATGAATTTCATCCCAACATCGTAAATGTCCAAGTGAGGAGCCCTAGCCCTGGTACTTTTGAACCTGGTTGATCACAGGCTGGTTCTGTAGTATGGAAGGAAAAATGTCCTCGTTTGCTTTCTGTTGCTGTGACAGTGTCCTTGGAAGGAGAACAGTGTAGGAGAGGAAATGGTTTACCTGGCATTCAGATTACAGTCGGTCACGAAGGGAAAAGTGAGAAGAGGAACTTAAGGCAGAACAGAAACAAAGGCCATGGAGAAAAGCTTCCTGCTGTTCTGCTTTGTGACTGATGCTGGGCTACCTTTCAAATTACAGGCCAGGCCCAGCAGTCCAGGGACGGGATCACCCACAGTGGGCTGAGCCCTCCCATATTAATTAGCAATCAAATGCTCCACAGACATGCCAATCTGATGCAGGCAATTCTTCAGTTGAGACTTCCTCAAGTTAATAACCAAGATTAGTCATCAAAGAAAGAGAGGGACTGGCTAATTCAACTTCAGTGGAGAACACAATCCAGGTTTGCCAGCCTTAGGTGACACATGATCTCATTTTATCAGAGTAGTCTGGTCAACCCAGGTCAGAGCATGTTGTGCTCTTAGTTGGAAAAATTAAAGGAGTCCTCAGGTGACCCATCAGAATTCTGTACCCCACTACACCTGCTCTGCTAACCCTACAACACCAGGCAATGTACATAAACCAAGGATACAGTTATGAAGATGGGGAAACCGACCTTAGAAAAGTAATGCTTACATCCAGCAGTAATTACTTACATCCAGAAATGAAGATTTCCCAACACATTGTTTTATGCAATGAATTTGTCCTAAAAGCAGAAGAATAATAGGAAAGGCTGGACTCCCCCAGCAGAATGAGCTGAGGCTCTATTTGCACCTAAGGCCCTTAGCTGATTGCCAGCCGATAACCTGTCTTCTGAGTGTTGGGTTTCCTGTCACAGCAGTAACAGTTGACACTTGCCAACACCAAGATTCTGCACTGCATTTACCACAGAGCAGCAGCCACTCTGAACAGTGACGTGAGTCAATCTCTCTCTCTCTCTCTCTCTCTCTCTCTCTCTCTCTCTCTCTCTCTCTCTGTGATGTCTATCTGTCCAGCCAGTCTCTGGTAGGAAGAAGGTGCCTTCTCCAGTTCACACAAAGACACCCAAGGTGAGCTCTGACAGGAAAAAAATGTCTATGACGGTATATCTTATTTAGTCACCGCATCTGTCTGAGGTAACTCCTATGGGTGCCATTCCACAGTTCTGTTCCCTGTGCTATACATTGCGTAAGTGGGAGAGGAGGAAGCTGTACCCACAGCTCTGTTCACAGCCAAGACCAAGAGATCCTTATACAGACCTGCTAAAACCTCTGAGGTCAGTGCTTCGGTTTCCTTTCCTGTTGCTGGAGTAAAACACTCCAACAAAAGTAACTTAGCAGAGAATGGATTTGTTGCCTCACAATTGCAGGTCATAGCCCATCATAGCTAGGAAGTCATGATGGCAGAGGATCAAGAAAAACAGGCACATTACACCCACAGTCCAGAGCAGAGGGCAATGGATTAGTGCGGTCTACTGTTCAGCTTACCCTTCATTTAATAGAGATCAGAAGTTCCACCCAGCGTATGGTCCCACCCACAATTAAGGCTGCTCTTCACACATCAGTAATAAAATCAAGATGATCCCTCCCAGACACTCTCAGAGGCTAAACTCAATCTAGGTGATGCACACAGGTGGGCCCAGAGGCTAGCCTCTTGGGTGTTGACAATCAACTCCCACCACTCAGAGAGCAGTACCACAGAGAGTTGCCATGTAACTTTTCCAAAGTCCTCACCTGTGCCTTCCTCTCCAAAGTCAGTGTATAAAAGGAGACAAACAATAAGAAATCTACATCAGCCATTGTATTGTGTGAAATAACAGCCACATAGAAAGCACATAAATATATACTGTAAAGGGTAAAGTAAAGACTCTTACAGCCCCCACCCAGATTGATTACTTTTACCCCAGAAGTCAGGACACCTCACCCATAGGGCCTGCACAGCGACATCTTCCCCACTCTTCCTAGGGGTATCCCTGGCCTGAATTGTTTGCTAATGCTGTTTAAAAATATTTGTATTCCCACATATAGCTGCAGTTTATTGCTCTCTATACGTAAGTAATTCTTGGCTTCCTTCTTTATTCTATGCCTGATGGTCTCTATGTTATTTCTCAGTTGGGACCATGAACTTTCTCATACAAGGATTCAGAGGTATGAGAGCATGAAATTTTCTGGAATAGATACCTATGAGGAGAATTACTGGGTCATTAGGTATGCTAATTTTCAAATTACTAAATTACAGACTATTTTCCCAAAGTGGTTGTAATCCACACAGCTGAGGTGGAGTTGCTTCTTCTGACTGGTACAGACATTATTTAGTTTGTATAAAAGTTGTAAACATAAGATGCCCTATGGAGTAAGGAATAGCTAATCCACGGTTCCATTAGCAAATACGAGTTCCCATTGATCTGTGTCCTTGCAAATTCTTAGTAATCCCAGACCTCCTTGTTATATCCTCTCTCTCTCTCTCCTCTCTCTCTCCCCCGTCTCTCTCTCCTCTCTCTCTCTCTCCTCTCTCTCTCTCTCTCTCTCTCTCTCTCTCTCTCTCAACTTGTGTTGGTGTGATGGTTTGAATATGCTCAGCCCAGGGAGTGGCACTATTATGGAGTGTGGCCCTGTTGAAGTAGATGTGGCCTTGTTGGCGTAGGTGTGTCACTGTGAGTGTAGGCTTTAAGACCCTTGTGCTGGCTAGCTGCCTGGGAGCCAGTATTCTGCTAGCAGTCTTCAGATGAAGATGTAGAACTCTCAGCTCCTCCTGTACCATGTTTGCCTTGATGATTCTGGACTGAACCTCTGAACCTCTAAGCCAGTTCCAATTAAATATTGTCCTTTATAAGACTTGCCTTGGTCATGGTGTCTGCTCACAGCAGTAAAGCCTTAACTAAGACAGTTGGTCTTTGAGATTTTCCTCTGTGATGTAGTGTGCCTATTTATGTATAAGATGTGCATGGTGTATTTCGCGATGTTCCTATTCCTTACACCTCAGCAGTGATACAATTCTTAACCAATGTGTTTGATATATAATTCTGTGGCATAATTATCTTTGTACACTTAGATCTCTTCATTGAGTTGGATGGCATGAGGTGAAGTCTTTCAAGCTTGATGATACTGTGTTGAGAGACTGTTCAACAAAATTTATTTAGAAACAAAATGGACCCAAATCTTTCCAAACAATAAATGCTTGTGTTTTCATACCCCTGCTTAGTTACTGAGCAATCTGTAGATCCTGGCCACTCTCGCTTGTAGCCATCTACCCTGAAGGAGCAAAAGATTTCCAGGGACGTTTTACCGTTCTACCCGTGACAAAGATAGAGTTCTGCGGCAGTTTGTCCTTGTCTTTATGGTTTTAGAGATGTTTGAAACTTCCCAGATAATATGACCTGCTATCAGAAGACTGAAGGCATTCCAAGGAGATTGGCGCATGTAAATTCTAGGTATTCTTTAACTCTAGTTTACTTACTGCAACTACATTCACACCGTTGAAATAATATGGGTTTTCAATCAAAAAAAAACAAAAACTCATTTTAAATCTCTTCAAACCTTTTAAGAAGGCAGATTGCTAGACATTTTAATGAGAGACACCATTTTAAAAACCTGTGATTGACACTGCTAACTGTTGGTTTAGTCTTGTACTCCTCCACTTAAATGTGCTTAGCAGGGTTCAAAGACCCTGAGTACCGATGTGGGAAGTGGTCCTTTGGCGCTCTTCCAAGAGTATGCTGGAATGTTTGGGACTTCATGTGTTGACTTGTGTTCCCCAAAAACATGTCATCCTAACCTCCAGAGAAGGTGACATATTTAAGAATCCAAGAAAAAAGAAAGGAGCTCACTGGGGTAGTCTCTAATCCCTGACAGCTGTCGTACAGAAGGGGACACTTTGAGCACACGCAATACAGACACCTGAAGAAAATGGCCACACCGACACGGGACACCCAGGCTGCCAGAGGGTGCAAGGAATGGTCTTTCCCTACAGATTTCAGAGTGGGACGACCTGATGATGCTCTGAGGTCAAGGGATTTCTGTCGTTCTAAGTCATCTAGTTTGTTACTTTACCACAACCACCCTGGGAAAGTCAGATGGCGATCTGAAACTTTGAGAAGGATGAGAAAAGCAGCACATTGCTGGCAGAGGTGGGAGGAGAGGGGTATGAATGTGTCCCCACAATCCCCTCCCCTGGACACTGTGATGACAACTCTGAAGCCAAGCAGCAAAAGATGGCAAAAGTTGGTCCACTCTAGCTGCCCGGGCCGAATGCACCACAGCGTCGGTGCCATCTAGAAGGGTTTTTAACCAAGAACCACTGAAAGGGAAGTGGTTGAGAAAGGTAGAGGAAACTGACGAGCACACCCGACCCTAAGGAGAGATCAGACAGTTGTGTGATCGTTTAAGACACAGAGTCACTATAACGTGCTTACGAATGTTGTGTCATAGCTGATCTGGCCTGGTGTTTGCTGATTATACATATATATATATATATATATATATATATATATATATATATATATATATNTGTGTGTGTGTGTGTGTGTGTGTGTGTGTGTGTGTGTGTGTGTGTGTGTGTGTTAGCTATATTGGCAGGAAAGCTACCAAAAAAATACACCTTAAAAGACAGCTCTGGGGTCACGGTTACTAAAAGCAAGACAATAATCGAGGAGGGGCCTTTTCTCCTCCAATCTAAGAAAATGGCATAGCTTTAAAATAAAACTGTTAAGAGTCAAGGGATATGGTTCCACATGCACAAGATGAGTTCAGTCTCCTATACCAAAGCAAACAAACTAAAATAAACAACCTGTTAAAGTATCAGGAAAAAAAAATTTTTTTTAACCTCAAGCATATTTTGCATTAATTGGACTCTTAACCACCAGAAAACAAAAGGAAAAACAAGTACTTCCTCAGTCTAGCAAGATCAAAGGAGATGCTCAGGTTACAGGGGACCAGGGATAAATTCCACCTGATGAGAGAAATACAAACTCCAGGGTTTCTAAAGAAACGTCTAGGCTGAGGGCTTAACTCAGTTAGCAGAGTGCCTTTTGAGAAGCCCTGGCTTTATGCCCAGCACTGCAGAGGCCATGTGTGACGGCCCATACCGTTAGGGAGCTGGAGGCAGGAGGATCAGGAGCTAAAAGTCGTCCTCGACAACACATCGAGACTGAGATCAGACTGAAATGCTGGAGACTTTGTCCCAGGCTGGGGCATGAAGCACTGGAAACCTTGTGAAATGTATTTCCAGTGTTTGAAGGTGGGAAGAGTCAAGATTTCTTATGAACTCAGATGCCTCTCAGCTATTACTTTATATAATCCACAAGAACTCTGCAGGTTTATGATGGTTTATATATGCTAGGCCTAAGGAGTGGCACTATTAGAAGGTGTGGCCCTGTTGGAATAAGTATGGCCTTGTTGGGATGGGTGTGTCATTGTGGGTGTGAGCTTTAAGACCCTCATCCTAGCTGCCTGGAAGTCAATATTCTGCTAGCAGCCTTCAGATGAAGATGTAGAACTCTCAGCTCCTCCTGCACCATGCCTGCCTGGATCCTGCCATGCTCTTGCCTTGATAATAAACTGAACCTCTGAACCTGTAAGCTAGCCCCAATTAAATGTTGTCCTTATAAGAGCTGTCTTGGTCATGGTGTCTGTTCACAGCAGTAAAACCCTCACTAAGCCAAGGTTAATGGGTATCTCTTTCCCTCCATTTTACAGATTTAAAAAAGGGAGGTGTTTTGAAAGGATTCACAGCTTTTAGGAGGTTACTCCTTAGTGAAAAGCAAAGCTATAGTTTGAGCACAAATGTATCCACACAGTTCTTTCCACGTACAGGGATCTGTAGGCAGTGGATCTTAAAGCATGCCAAGTGAGAACCCAGCTGGCACTGAGCCATTAATGCAAATGACACTGACATGAGAACTCATCATAAAAGCCACGACTCTTCATGTCTTATCCCACTTTCAGAAGGGAGATGGCAGACTGTTGACAGATTGCTGGTGCAAACTGACGAGCCGTTGAGGATACAGAAAGGAGCCTCTATCAAAATTATCTCTTCAAGCATTAGTCCTACTTTTTAAGATTTTTAATAGCTCTTCTTTCTAAATGAATTGCCTGGTTGAGAAGAGCAAAAATAGAGTGTCTGGGACCCAGATGGCTCGTTTTAAGTTGCTCTTAAGACATCCCAAAGCAGGTGGCTTTGTGAGTAGGCATGGAGTTCAGAAAGGTCAGTGAGGCAGACAGTAAACTGTAGACTCACTGGTATATAAGTGCTTACTTGAAGTCATGGGCAAAGAGGGCTGGCAAGGTCAGGGTGATAGGAAAGGTAGGGCTGCATAATGTTGACAGTGTTAGTCAGTTAATACTCAGAATCATCAATAAACTCCCAAAGCAAACCCAGATGGTCTAAGATGACTCAGACGTCTCTCCTACAAGGTCATCTGAGAAAAACATATAATAATCTGCACTCTCTAGTCTTTCTCATCTGTTTAAAAGAGACTTGATCATTAAATAAAGTTTCGGGGTAAAGGACTGGTAGGCCGGCTTCACTTCAGGGGATGTGAGAATATTCACCGTGCTCTGTTGCAATGTTCCCACCTCTTCTGCTCGGGCTGATTAGATCCCTCAAATGGCTAACCTTAGTCAACAGTCAACCAAATGCCAAAGTTTGCCTCGTGTCTTTATTTACAGGGAATCCAGATAGGAAAGACATAAAAATGTCACGGGAAAAACACACAAAACATGAGAAAAAAATTTGAGAGAATACTGTTACAAAAGTGGCCCAAAGGATAACTAAATACCAACCTCATGAGTTTTCATAATCTCACAATAACAAAAATTATTAGCTAGTGCATTTTATTCCTAATGTAGAATATGAGATAAGTAATTGAATTGAACCTTGCCATTTATCTCTATTAGCCAAACTCTTCGGACTGTGTTCAAGGTAACGTTTTTGTTTTGTTTTGGAGATAGGGTTTCTCTGTGTAGCCCTGGCTGTCCTGGAGCTCCCTCTGCAGACCAGGCTGGCCTCGAACTCAGAAATCTCCCTGCTTCTGCCTCCGGAGTGCTGGGCTTAAAGGCCACCTGCTTCTGCTCAAGGTAAATTTTAAAATCAGACTACAACACCCCAAAGAAGACTATAGAGAGGGAAGATAGAGACGTGAAAGAAAAAAAAGTTTGGGAAGGAGGAGGAAGAAGAGACGAGTGCAGGAATGGGAGCTGGCAAAGCCGACCTCCCCTGTAGGGGTTGGTCTGCTGCTGCTGCTGCTGCTGCTGCTGCTGCTGCTATGTAGTCAAATGCTCTATGCTGGCCCCCAAGATCTGGCTGCCCCCAGTGAGGCGCTCCTCATCCCTGAGGTCATCCAAGAAAAAAAAAATCTACATCTCTAGTCTTTCTCATCTGTTTAAAAGAGACATGATCGTTAAATAAAGCACCCGAGGAGTTCCTCACATATACCAGCTTCTGTCGTTTAAACTTTGCTTCCCAAGTTACCCAATTGGTTAATAGGGTACAGCCTGGGCTGGGCAGAAGAGAGAGGAGTACGGTGAAATTCCCGGGCTTGGGGTCTCAGGCAGGAACGTAAGAGAGGAGGAAGAGAGGTCGCTCTGGCATAGGTGAATCATGAGTGCTGGTGTAGGAGTGGCCTAAGTGGAAAGGAACATGGCATGTGACATCTATGGGTAGTAGACAAAATAGTACAGATGGTTGATATCTGCCCAGCTGTAATGCTTTAAATCATAAGGGTTTTGTGCATTTTATTTGGGAACTAAATGATCTAATGACATTTACCACAACACTCCCCAGTCCCAACTCGCCCTCCTTACCGGGCCAGTGAGAAGAGTGGAGTCGCTACCCAATCCTGCAGCCTGTGACTTTGACTTTGGCAGTTTATAATTTCAGCCAGGTGACCCGGCCAGATGGGCACTTTTCCTGATCTAATTCATACCTGGGTGGTATCAGTAATGAGAGCCTAGTGAGAATATCTGCATCTTGTGAAAGGCAGAAACTCAACCAAGGCAGCATTCCGTGCCTTGAACTGTCCCATGTTTACTGTTGTCAGGGGCGGGGAGAGAAAGTTAATATATCCTATCCTGAGACCTCTCCCTTTCCATAAAGGGCCTTTGAAAGCGTAAAATAACTTCAGCTCTCAAGCTGCATATCAACCGTGTACTGGTTCAACGAACTTTGAGGGATGTGTCTAAGGATTCTGGTCATTGTGGTCTTGAATTAAAAACTAGTAACGTTAAAAAAAAAAATCATTGGGGGAATTACAGAAATGAAAGACAGGTCTACGCACACGCCGGGCAGTGATGGCACATGTTTTTAATCCCAGCACTTGGGAGGCAGAGGCAGGCAGATTTCTGAGTTTGAGGCCAGTCTGGTCTACAGACTGAGTTCCAGGACAGCTAGGGCTACACAGAGAAACCCTGTCTCGAAAACAAAAACAAAAACAAACAAAAACAAAAACAAAAACAAAGAGACTAAGCACACATTTGAAAATTCTGAGATGGAGCTGTCACTCATGGTAGTGTGCTTGTCGGGTTTGTGTGAGCTCATTGCTTCAACGCCCAGCACCATGCGGAGGGAGAGGCACCTTTAAGTAGTTTATAATTTAGGGTAAAAGAAGAGTATAGTAGAAAATAAGCCCACAATAAAGTCAGATCCTGATACCACAAATGTACTTGCATTTCCAATAATGGCAAAGCGCTACTAGGATTAATTCTGCATACTGAAGACAATGGAATTCCTGGCTGGAATGGGATGGATCTAACAATTCTATCCATTTGAGAACCACTCACCTACATGGAATACACTGAGCAGCTGAGTTCTGGAGAAGAGAATGACTCCTCTGTGGAGGTCCACAGGGGAGGGTGACAGCACATGTTAGGCTTCAGTGAAAACTTAGGAAATGCAATTGAAAGGAGGGCTGCCTTGAAGCTGACCTCACGGTATTTACAAGGCAGGCCAAAATTAGCTCTCCATGTAGTTCTGAGTTGCCTTGGGCTTTGAGCAAAGATTTGATTTCCCCATTGTATCTAATACAGGGGAGATTTGGGACTTTGCAAGTTTAGTGCAGGGATTACAGGGCACCTTGCTGTTTAAAACAAGGGCTCAGCTCAGATCTTCCACTAGATGTACTGGCTGGTTTTGTGTGTCAACTTGACACAGGCTGGAGTTATCACAAAGAAAGGAGCTTCAGTTGGGGAAACGCCTCCATGAGATCCAGCTGTGGGGCATTTTCTCAAGTAGTGATCAAGGAGGGAGACCCCCTTGTGGGTGGTGCCATCCCTGGGCCAGTAGTCCTGGGTTCTATAAGAAAGCAAGCTGAGCAAGCCAAGGAAAGCAAGCCAGTAAAGAACATCCCTTCATGGCTCTGCATCAGCTCCTGCTTCCTGACCTGCTTGAGTTCCAGTCCTGACTTCCTTTGGTAATGAACAGCAGTGTGGAAATATAAGCTGAATAAACCCTTTCCTCCCCAACTTGTTTCTTGGTCATGATGTTTGTGCAGGAATAGAAACCCTGACTAAGACACTAAGTTGGTTATTTGCAAAATATATCGACACTTGGCCAAAAGATTTGCTGGGTGGGATTAATCATTTCAAACGCTTATCTGCTGAGTACCCATCCCAGGCTTTATGCTAACAGAGTTATGTGCATTTTATTTTAATTCTGGTAGCAATTTAAGAGAAGTGTATCAGTTGTCCATTTCAAAGGACAGGCAATTGAGAGATCAAAATCAGCTTTCCGCAAGCTCTCCAGGTCATCTGTGTTCACTGGAAAGCAGGTGTCATGAGCCACCAGCCAATCTGGTCACGATCAGGTTTACTACCTAAGTTCTTACCTTTACACCACAGGAGCTTCTTTTCAGTGTGACGTAATAACAAAGAAATGGACCAGAGCCCTACTATTCTGCTTTCACGGAAAACAGGTCAGGCTTTTTAATTAAGAACCTGAAGTAACCTCAGATTATTAATACAACCGTCCAATGGGGAGTGGATGAGCAAGTCATTATGGAAAAAAAACTCGGTCCTATTGTCTGAAAACCAACTAAAGAATGAGTCAAAAGACAGAGACAGGCAGATCCAGGGTTGTCCAAGGTGTGGTTTATTAAAATCTTATGGAGATTTTAGTATGTCTTAAGTGGTAGCAAGTGAGTCTCTACACTCCAAGGTAGGAGGAAGGAATTTATGGGAAATAAGACAAAGATGAATGGAATAAAGCCTTAATGTACTTGACCTTTAAAAATAAAAAAAAGTTAAACAACAGTTAAGAAACCATCTAAGGTCAGCTAAGGGCTAAGGTGCTTGCTGCCAGTCTGGAGATCCGAGTTTTAAAAATCAGATTTTATACTGTGAAAGAAAAGAACTTACTCTCCATAGTGTGTTCTCTGACACATGTACACACACACACACACACACACACACACACACACACACACACACGCGCGCACAAACACACGCACATGCACACGCATGCACGCACATGCTATGTGCGCATGCACGAAAGCATGCACATCTGCATATAAGCACACCTGGTAAAATGTAATCGACTGTGGACCAGAAATGACAATATAAGCAGACAATTGAAATGGATCAGCTTCATCATACTAGAATTAAACAAATGTTCAAAATAATAAACTAACATATGAGGTTAAGAGTGAGTACTGTGGGCTGGAGAGATGGCTCAGCAATTAAAAGCACTGACTACTCTTCTGAAGGTCCTGAGTTCAAATCCCAGCAACCACATGGTGGCTCACAACCATCTGTAACAAGATTTGACTCCCTCTTCTGGAGTGTCTGAAGACAGTTACAGTGTACTTACATATAATAAATAAATAAGTCTTTAAAAAATAAATAAGCCGGGCGTGGTGGCGCACGCCTTTAATCCCAGCACTCGGGAGGCAGAGGCAGGTGGATTTCTGAGTTCGAGGCCAGCCTGGTCTACAGAGTGAGCTCCAGGACAGCCAGGGCTATACAGAGAAACCCTGTCTTGAAAAGCAAAATAAATAGATAGATAGATAGATAGATAGATGATAGATAGATAGATAGAAAATGAATCAGAATAAGAGTGAGTACTGCTCGTCCAGGAGTCCCCAGATCCTTCCCACTCGAGCTGGGTAGCTCACAACCACCTCTAACTCTGGCGCCAGGGCATCCGCTACTTCTGGCCTCCACGGGCGCTCACATTCATGTGTATATGCACATTCGCATACATGTAATTAAGGATAAATCTTTTTTTTAATTAAAAAAAAAAAAAAAAAAAAAACCTAACATGTGCCACAAAGCATCTTATAGTAAGTGTCCTGTTTCGGTTTTCCACAAAGCAGAGTAAAAATCCCTGGAGTGCAGACTTGAATAACTACACTTGGCTTCCCTTTATTTACTTTTTTATTAAAAAATGAAGTTCCACCAAGCAATTTCTAAACAGTGATACAGTGTTTGAACAGCTTCCTTCTCTGACTCCTGTTAAAGCTTTATATTTTAAAATGTCTACAGGACATGTGCTTACATGAGTATTGAGTATCACACTAACCCACACACGGGGTGACGCTAGCAGCTTTATTGCACAATGACCCAGGTAACACTGCACATTCTCTCTGTTTCCTATGTCATAAAGTGCTACATATAAATGGGAGAGGAAGGGCAATCACTAAACACAAATCCTCCAGACCTTTCTACACGAGCTTAGGGGTGTGTGTTAGTCGGTGCTGCATCAGACGAAGTGTGATTGGCCTAACAGGCTTCCATTAAAAATAATCAAATAAAATAAACAGCTTTGGTTACTCTACTAAAATGTTAACATTCCATATGTGATCAGTGCGGAAAACATGTCTTAGTGTCTGGACATTTTAACTTTTAAAAAGGCAATTCAAATAATCAGAGGATAATTTTGAGAAATTAACATCCAATGTAGAAAAGATATAAACACTGACTAGGCACATCCTTGTGATTTTCCATATTATTTCTAAGGAATTTTGTACTTTACTGATTCACACTACAAATGCTTATGACCACACAATGAGCCCACAAATAACGCCATCCAACTGGATGGTAGTAACATGTAACATGTCTGGTATTTCAATGCTGGGGAAAATGGACAGTGAACTTCTCAGATTTGTAAACAAAAGCCAGAAAACCCTGATGTATAACATACGTACCAAAACCATAAAATTCACAAGACACAAAAAGACAGGCATTCACTATCAGTTCATCTTCCCTAGTGTTTCTGAAAAATAATTCTTTGCTATAAATATGAATATTTTCTAAAGTAAGTAATTTAAAGATAAAATTTCCTGGAAAAAAATTATATTGTAGTGAAAAGTTGCATGGGTTCAAGAACCCTGTGTTTTACATGAAACAATGCTTGTTACATGTGCCAGACAATGGGCATTACAGTAAAGACACTCTTAGAGATGTCCTTACTAATACAGTCTATGGTCTACAGGAAAAAAAAAAATCAGTATTCATTTGCCAGGCAATGAATATTGCTCAGTAGTTACACACTTTAAGATACATAACTTTCTACTTAAATATACTACCATTTTATGGCCTTTGTCATTTTACCTATCTATAAATTTATTTTCCTATTAACGTCAAATGCAAGACACATGGCTTAGTACTAATTTCTATCAATAAGCACTTAAAAATATCTTCTCTTTGGACATGAACATGATACAAAATAAAAAGAAAAAAAAAAAAACAAGCTCAAAGAACCACAATAAAGACTTTGTATCCCACCCTAGCCCCCAAAACAAAGGGACATGAATAATACCACCATCAGCTGACTTACATCAATTAGAGTCTCTGTGCCCAAAGAGAAGGACTTCCATTGTAAAGTTATCTATCCCAGACCAGTTAGGACAGAAAGGCTCCGCTCCCACCATTTATAAAAGGTAGGACAACGATGTGGAAGAGACAAGGTTGTGAAGTCCTTCTGAGTTTTAAGAATCATGCACTAGCTGGATATGCTGGTGCCCGCCTATAATCCCAGCCCTCCAGAGGCTATAACAGAACAGAGTTTGAGGCCTGCCTGGACTACACAGCAAGACCCTGTGTGTCACAGCAGGACAAGACAAAACAAAGAATTGCACAGTACAAACAGGTGTGGTGACAGAGACGTAAATGATATGTAATTAGTTACGAAGATTAAAATCAAGGCATGGCTTTGTTCATGTCCTTATCCTCATCAGTCACATGGGGTGTCCAAGCTACACATCCTCTTCATATTCCAGATACTTCGCTGTGATGGTTTCTTCAAGCTGAATTCCTCCGCTGCCCATCAATGCAAACGCCGGATACATTGTATGCGAACAGTCTACATGGCGCTCATACAGGCATTTCATGTGGTCCATATCATAGAAGCTCACTTTGCCTTTATCACAGTCAAGGAAAATCCCTATACTTGTTGGCATGGGGAGAACTCTGTTTTCTGGTTCATTAGAGGAAGTAGGTGACTTGGGTATAAAAAATTTCTTCATGCCTATAGTAACTAATGTAAACGGCTGTGAAGAATCAAAACAGGCGTCCTCACTTCCGCTGTCATGCCCACTGTCTTGTTCATATCTACAACACAACAATAAACACAGTAACTCACCTCCAGCCACAGTCTCGTAGGGTCCTCAACACACTCAAAAATTAATGCACACTGCTCTAAAGTTAACACACACACAAATGTTCTCTGAACACACCTAAAGCACAGACTATAAGTTGTCCTTTAGAGTTGTCCTATGTGCTCGGTGTCAAATTCCCCACAGTAGCATCCATTTTATCTAAATTTAGATAATAGCAACTTAAAAGTTTATTTCCATTGGAAAAAAATCAGAATGTCAAAGAGCCTAATTTGAGTTTAAATATGAATGGTACACAACTGGTATGTCATAAAATAAAAAGAACCACGTTCTTATCCGTGAAATTGACAGGCTAAAAAGTAAATAACCAGGCACTCAAAAGAGCACAAGATAAGAGCATGGTTCATTATCCTCTGGAAATCCCTACTTCCTGATTGTGATTTCCACATCAACTAAGAATAGTGAAATTGTTTTTCCTTTTGTGACACATAAAAAGTCACAGAAAATTCTGATACACAAGTCTTCCATTCTTCCCTGTGTACAGCTTGTCTCTTTATATATCTTGAATCATAGTGCATCAATATTTTAATCTGTTTTTTTTTTTTTAATTTGGCTTCTCCTATTTCTCATGCTGTCAACTCTTTCACGTCAACACAAATACTTCACCAAGGGCATACCATTGTTTTACCAGTGGTAAAACATTTACCATTTACGATATTCACACTTGAGCATACCATTGTGTTTCATTAGCCCCTAACCTAGGATAGCTCATTAGTATGTCATTATCTGTGTAAAACGTTTGCCCTACCATTCATCATAATGTTAAGCATTCATGTTTAACCATTCAGATCAAATGTTAAAACAAACAAACAAACAAAAAAACAACTATTTTCTAAGCCAGTTCATCTTATCCTCATTTAGGGAAATTAAACTACATAATCTTCATTATTCAATATCTTAAGAAATTTACCTGCTGAAGAAACACATGTAGCACAAAAGGACCGGTGGGAAAGTTTAAAGCTATGTAAATAAACTAGATAACAACCATGAAACAGGCAGTTAAAGGTGTTTCACTGGATGGATATTTTAACATACATTTTAGTCACTATGGGAAACTTTCAAAATTTAAGGTGTGAAGCTGTGTCATAAACAAGAGGAATTCAAAACAGACTAGCTTCCTCATAGCAGCAAAAATTAAATGTCAGTTATCCTGTGGATGAATACAAGACATCCTGACTCCTTTCCTAAGACAGCCACATGATAGAGCCAATCGCCTGGATCTGAGAAGCGAGTGTTCCAAATGTCATGAACAAGGGTGTGTTCAGGATGATCTTGGGCTATGCTGATAATTACTTTTAAAGTAGTTGTTAAGTTCTCCGTAGAGGAAAAAAAAAAAAAAACATACCTTGGACTAGCTGCATCTCGGGGAGAACGCAGCCACTCTTGCAGTTTGTCACTGGAAGCAACTCCCACTTTCACCAGGTATGAATACGGTTCCACGCGGCAGGCCCAGAAGTGTTTACCTTTCGTGATGCCCACATCCCCGATGATGTAGTCTAAGCTTGTGTAATGGCCCACTTGGATGCGCTCTGCAGCCAGGAGGACGTTAAATCCAGCTCTGCTCTCCACCCGGTCTCTCTTCAGGTTCAGCAAGAGGTGCTCGGTATTGTAGCCACACTTTTCATCGAACAGGAAACTGAAAACTGAACGGTGGTTGAAGTTATTCTTACAGCAATCTGAACGACGTCTACCAGGATTTCCACAGTTTAAAGCTGCATTTGCTAGCTTAGATGCAGGGATGCTGTCATACTATGCCAGACAACGACAGCAACCAAAAAGTACAACTCTGAAGCAGCAGCACATTCTAGAAGATTCTCAATCCCTGAAGAGCTTCAGAAATAACCAAAGCAGAAGAAAATGTTCTATGTAGCTGTGAATGTTTATGAATATATACCTTGGTGTCAGCAGCATTATTTACTATATAGAGAATGTACTTGGTCAATCATCCATTTTGCAAAAATATTTTATTTTATTATTTTTAATTATTGGGGGTGGGTGGGGGGTATGTGCACATGAGTGCAGGTGTCCATGAGGTCAGAAACTTTGGATCCCCAGGAGCTGAAATTAAGAGGTGGTATATATTTCTAAATAGTCTGAACTTTCTTAATTTCAAAACTTGTAAGATATTTCCCTTATCCATCAACACAACATATATGAGAAAGATGGTCCTCTCTCTGAAAACATCATGGGTTTCCAGTTTGGAGAGGTTTGCATCCAGCGCAAAGATTTAATAAAAGATTCATCTAAACTCTAGATTTAATCATTTGCAGAACGGAGCTAATTCAACTACTTCAAATATAACATTTGTAGCTAGCCAATGCATACACAACAAAAATATCCATCCACAGAATAATGGATAAAGAATATATGGTAGACGTACAGGAGAGTGTTACCAAACCTTAAAAATGGAAATCCTGACACAGCACAACACAGACAACACAAAATAAGCCAGATGCAAAATGACAGATGCTGCAAAGTCCATTCTCCTGAGGTACCCAGACAGTCCAGTCCTCAGAAAGAAAGAAGAGCGTCTACCAGTGTCCACGGGGAGAGGGCTGAAGAGTTGTTTATGGGATACTGACTTTTCAGGGGAGATTTACTTTTCTTTTTCTGAAGATGTGAATGGTGCTACTATACATTCACTGTACAATAATGAATGCACTGTATGCTTACAATGGTACGTCTACCTTTATTACATGACATTTAAAAAAAAATTGGCTGCCAGCAAGCTAAACCCAGTCCCCGTATACAGGCAGATCCTTCTTTTTGGTGATGGCTAGTGTCCTGGCATAGTTATTCCTGATTCGTTTCCGTCTCTAATATCTCCTACTTTGCACAGTAAATCTGAATGGCCCCACTACTTAAATGGCTTCTCTCAGAGAGGAAGATAAAACTCTAGCATGCCTTCTCTTTCCCCCTATACAGCTGCTACTAGAAACAGCATCCTTGTTTAGAATTAACTTTCTGCTTTCAGAGACCAGAAATTCAAAAACTTAAAAATAGCATATAGCATTAAATGTCTACTGGATACTTGAAGCTTCATCCTCTCTATTGTTTTTAGGTAATTACAGCCAACCCTGTATATCTGTGGTGGTTTAATAGGTTTGCGCCCCCCATACACACACACACACACATATACACAGACTCATGTGTTTGAATACTTGGCCCATAGGGAGTGGAACTATTAGGAGGTGTTGCCTTACTGTAAGTGTGACCTTGTTAAGAATGTGTGTCACTGGAAGTGGGCTTTGAGGTGTTACTTAAGTGTGGTGCACAGCCACTCATTACTGCCTTCAGACCAAAATATAGAACTCTCAGCTCCATCTCCAGCACCATGTCTACCTGGATGCTGCCATGCTTCCCACCATGATGATAATGGACTGAACCTCTGAAACGGTAAGCCAGCCCCAACCAATTAAATGTTGTCCTTTATAAGACTTGGTAATGGTCATGGTGTCTTGTCACAGCAATGACACTCTTAAGACATTATCTATGTTATAAAAAAATTTTTAAGCCACAATATTCTTGAAAAGCACATAAACACACGCACACACACACAATTTTTATATTTGGACAAAAAGGGAAAGGAAAGACAGAATTCAGAAAATATGTGTACATAAGACACTAAAACGGGGGTAGGGTCCATGGCCTACAAAACCAACTGAGTTTGTCTGAGGCGGTGACGGGCAGGGAAAAATGCTTCCCACTACATGAGTCAGAACAACTTTACTTCTAAGCACCCCCATCTATGAAAACACTGCAGTAGGCTCCACCTAATCTGTATGTACTTCCCAGTCAGTAAAGCCCGTCAACCTGTCTAATAAACAATAAGTAAGCTATCTGTGTAGAGGAAAAGCTTGCAATGTGGTCCTAAAGTATGCCTTCTGCCCTCGTGTGCCCAAGTGTGAGTGTGCCCGAGTGTGCAGAGAAGCAGACCGGGCAAGAAGACCTGGGCAAGTCAGACAAATCATGCCAACGAATTTAAAAAATAACTATCGATATCCTGTATGTTAGGCATTGCCATTAACTGAGCATGAACCATGCTACTGTTTTATGGTTGATTCTGCCCTTAGATGGCCTAGTATGACCAGGCTGGTCTCACATTCAGAGATCTGCCTGCCTAAGTACTGCAATTAAAGGCATGCTCCCCCAAGCTCATCCAGGCATGCCATCTTAACAGTTTAAAATAGCATACATACCACTTTGATGCCAATTTAGCCCCAATCATTAACATGTCTTTTTTTTTGGGTCTGATATCAATCAAAATCTAATACAGCCTATGAAGTGATATTTGTTGATGCAGGCCATTTCTAAATCTCACCCAAGTGTGGAATCTATTTGTCTAGAGTTTTTCCAAAGCACAAAGCTGGTTTCAATGTAGGTCTACCTATGGAGACACTCTACACTTCTGGGCCTCTCCCCTTCTGCGTTTCTGACTCCTGTATTCCCAGTACCTGGAGCTGGAGGCGTATGTAGGATCAGTTCTCTGCTGCAGGGACTGCAGATAGAACCCCTGTAAGCTCTCACTCGGAATGCATAGGGACTGTTGCTTTCAAGGTTGGAGACAACTTTACTTGTGCCATGAACTTCTATCTCATTCCATGATATCATTTCTTCATCTCTATTAATCTTGCGGTATTCCAGAACATAGCTGTCGGCTTTGTCCTTTTCTGGATGATGCCAGTCTATCAAGGCGTTATTATACACTTTACTCTGTTCCTCGTTGATCTCAGGAATGTCTATGCCTGAAAAAATTATGACATAGAACACGATGTTAAGACAGCATTTCCCTCAGCAAAAATAAAGTACTGGAAGCTTCTAGGATGTCCAAGAAATTTCCAAATTTATAATATTATGCATAAGAAGACAGTAAATCTCAAATAAGGTAAGTCTGTACTTGAATTGGAAGATAAGTAAAAACTAAAACAGGATTAAGTGGTACCATTATTAATTCTGAAAACACTGGAAATTCTATTTTTTTTTTTTCTGAGACAGGGTTTCTCTGTGTAGCCCTGGCTGTCCTGGAACTCACTCTATAGACCAGGCTGGCCTTGAACTCAGAAATCCACCTGCCTCTGCCTCCCAAGTGCTGGGATTAAAGGTGTGTGCCACCACTGCCCAGCAAAGAAATTCTGTTTTTTAAAACCATAGATTTTACCCATAATGAGTCATACCTCTGGAGTTGACATTTTGATGTAAATTTACATAAATCATTTTAGTACATAAAAGTGTTAAAAGTTTTGTGATTTTCAACCAAACTCTAATGAGCATTTTCTTTAATATTTACCAATGTAGACTTGCAAAGTCAAATCCTTTTTCTTAGTATTGGCATGATGAAGCAAGTGCTGGTGAAGTGCTTGCCATGCACCCACAGAAAAGCTGGTAGTGGTGGCGGGTGTCTATTCCACCAGCTCGGGGCCATGACGGGGGTGGGAAGCAGGAACACGTGGATCTCTGAGGCTTGCTGGCCAACTAGGCTACCCAAACTGGTGAACTCTGGGTCCACGGAGGGGCCTTATTTCAAAAGAATCAAATAACTGAGCAAGACACATGTTACCAACCTCTGGCCTCTGGTCTATACATACACACATGAAACAACACACACACATACACACACATTTAAAAAAGAAAAAGAAAAGAAAACCAGAAACTAAAAAAGGAAAATCCAAAAATTACTTAGGCAATTCCAGTGTAATCAGAGTTAACAGTCTTGTTTAGATCCTGCCAATATTTTGCCATAAGAAATTCTACTCTATGGCATTATACATTTATAATTCCATACATGTAAGATTGATATATTTAGGGGAAATAGGCTCCTAATATTTTGCTGAAAGCATGATGTCTATAGCCTACATGGAAGCTCACATTTGTAATCTCTGAACTTAGGATCACTATAAATACAAGGGCAGCCTGGGCTACATAATGAATTGCAGATTAGCCTAGGCTATATGGTTTTTCAAAAAAAGCAAACGTAGACCAACATCACAGCTAAATCTTGGTGCACACACAAAACCTTTTCTATACACTGAACTTGGAAGCTTGGATCAGCTGGTCTATCAGTAAGGCCTATAAGTTACATGTATGCTGGGCATGATGGCACATGCCTATAATACCAGCACAGCCAGGAGAATAAATTCAAGGTGTCCCTTGGCTACATACTAAGTTTGAGTTCAGCGTGGATAAATTACATATACACAAACATGTATGTCCACACACACTCCATCTACATCAAACCACAGAGGAGGAAATAAAATAAGGGAAGGGCCCCACTTCCTTTCACTTATCCCATAGCCTCGTATAGGCACGAGCCCCTTATAAGGAAGCCTGACAGTGCACTAACACACCTGAAGATTACACCGCCAAAGTAAGAGCAGAAAACACGCCCACAACATGCTTTAAAGTTAAACTAAAAAACTAAACAGGACTGAATCACAGAGTATCTTCAGCCACATGGTCCCTATAAGGATGGGCATGTAGGGGATATTAAATATATCCACAGGCAGGATGTGTGTGTGTGTGTGTGTGTGTGTGTGTGTTTTAAAAATCTTATGTTTGGGGATTAAGTATGTGTAAGTGAGTACCACTTCCGAGGCCAGAAGCTATCAGAGCCCCTGGAGCTGGCACTATGGTGGCTGTGAGGCACTTGATGTGGAAGCTGGGACTCAAACTCTGGTCCCTAGCAAGAGTACTTGCTGTTAACCACTGAGCATCTGGCTAGCACTTAGTCTGTGTTGCTTCAACTTCACATGAAGAGAAACCTCAGCAAGGCAAATGTATTAAGATGTGAGAATGGAAGGAAGCCCTCGTTGTGATGGGGTAGCCTGTGAGGGTGTTTCCTAAAAGTCATCTGTTGAAGTCAGGACCCTCCTGACAGCAGTCCTCAGAAGATAGACTATATTTGGAGACTCGGTCTTCAGAAAGGGTATTAAATCAAGCTGAGATCTTCACAGTGGGCCCTAATTCAATACAGCTGGAAATCAGAATAGACCTTAAGCCAGATTTCACAAACTAACAATATCATAAGCTTATAATTTTAAACAAATGTGATGCCATGTACACAACATTTAAAAAGCCAAGGGTATAGTTTTGTGCATAGAAACTTAAGTTCCAGGACAGATGATCAGGAGCAACTTATGTCAAAGGGGAGGGGATGTGCATCTGCAGCACACCCGCAGCCGGGGAGGAAGCATGGCTTTCACCACTTACCACTGGAGAAAAAGGACAATTCTCCAAGCACCTCTGTTTGTTTCGATATGTTAACAACATAGTCTTCAAAAGAAGCCTGGGCTGCAGGTCTAAAGCTCTTCAGGGACTCCGTAGCTTTCTGTATTCTGTGGGCAGACATATGTCACGTAAAAGCAATTCTTTGAAAAGGCAAGTCACACTAAACACTGGCAACATGGCAGGCCAAAGAAATGGACACCGCATTCAGAACCCAGGACGTGGCAGGGCCAGGCTGCTCCTTAACCCACCACCAGGAGCTACTGGACCGGCTGAGGTTTTCAAAAGCTAAGGAGCCAAGCAAGTACCTGAGATGGAGCTGCTTCGCTGTCTGCACAAAGCAAGACTGATCCGTCTCCTTCAGCACTTCCTGAGCATATCCCACAAGCCCGTTATTCTCTAGAAGGCCTTGGTACTCTTCCATTTGAGTGTGAAATTTGTCTAGTCTTAGTTTCTTAGAGGCGTCTATGGCTTTCAAAACAGACGATTTCCTGTCTTCCAGGATTTCAAAGAGCTTTTCAAAATGCACCAGCGCTTCTTCCTTCGCCCTCTCTCCGTTGCACTAGTGTAAACCACACACACGTGTTACCTCGTGCTGAACCCAATCTCTCCACTGCATGAGTATAGAACTCACACATTATCTTAGCCATAAACTCAATCAGGGTCTTTTCCTGAGACCCTGAATAATATCAACAAAACAAGGCCGGATGTTGGAAAGAAAAATTTTTGTCTGCTTCCAAAATCTTCAGAGCAGTAGCTTGGGGTGAGGCACATAAAAAAACAACTGTCCACTTCTGTTTCTATTTGCTTTATGATGTCAGAACTTTGTACCATTAAAATCCGGCAACAGAAAAATGATTCAATCAAATGAGAAGCAATATTCAGTGATAAAATTGGTTAAAGGCAGAATTGAACTGACTTAACCACAAATATAGCAAGAGCACAATTCTGGAGAATTTGCAACTCATCTCAAATTCAGGAATATTTCTAAATGCAGGAAGCTATTCTAAAGCTAAATTACAGCCACAGAACTATAAGCAATGTTCTTAATATTCCATATTACGGTCTTTAAAATGAATTTTCTTTAATCCTTACCCAGCCATGTGCTTGTGGGCTAAGCTGTAGCTGAGTGTGAGCTCTGGGTTCAGTGCCCACCACTCTCCCTCTCCCATGCCAAAATGTATGGGTAACAGAAATTATTCATATCTTTATGAGGATGATTAAGGATTGTTTACATGAAAAGCATACCACTGTGTCACATACTCTAAACATTCTTATCACTGCATAATTATTTTTTGTTTCCTAAAACAACCTATGTGCAATGCATATTATAAACATGTTGATTTGGGGTTTTGTTTGTTTTGTTGTTTTGTTTTGTTTTGTTTAAATAACTTGGCTGGCCTCAGTCTCAATCCTCCTGCCTCACTCTCCCTAGTGCTGGGATTACAAGTCTGTGTCACCCTGCCTGGGCCAAATGATTTGAATTTTTATGAAATCAGGGCTCAGGTGACTTTGAAAGAATCCAGTGAGTTCTGGAAATGTTTATCACAACAGATCTAACAGCAAAGTCTTCAGGAACAGGCACTACCAGGGACACTGCTGGGACACTGCCCAATTCCCAGCATCCTCTGCGCAGGGAAAGGAATGCTGTTCAGACTCCATTGCTAACCCCATCTGTTCAAGTTTGGATTTGGTGTTTTTTGGTTTTTAATGTAACATACAAGGTATATACTTTGTTCTAGTTTCATTTTTAAAGGAAAAGTTAGAAAACAATAAGACTCTCTCCATGGTTTTCCACATTAAGCTCAGAAATATGAATAGATAAAAATTACGATTGCAGATACAAAAACTGTCCCATCATCACTGAGGAAGTGTTAAGGTTGGAGACAAACATGGCATTAATTTGCTTGGGGTGGGGTGGGGATAAGACAGGGTTTCTCTGTGTAGCCTGTAGACCAGGCTGGCCTTGAACTCAGAGATCCAGAGATCTGCCTGCATCTGCCTCCCAAGTGCTAGGACTAAAGGTGTGCACTACCATCACCCAGCTTAATTTGCATTTTTCTTTTTTCCTTTCTTTTCATTATTTCTTCTACAGTAATGGTGATCCAGACCAGAATCAAGACCTACATGTCCTGTACACATCATGCAAGTTTTCTACTGCTAAGAAACATCCTTGACCCCTGCTGTTTCTTCACTATCTCACTTCCTACTGGGAAAAAAGTATTTCAAGAAAAAAAAAATCTTCAGCTAGCCTAGGTTTTTTATATTTAATTATAAGTTTTAAAGTGATTAAGAGGAAAAGAAAACAGAAAAAAACTCTACTCTACATATCAAAGCCTATGAAAAGTATTTAAACTGCCAAATAACCAGCCTTACTCATACTTAGTATATTTTAAAAATGCTATTACTTTTTATTATTTTGTTTTTATTGACCTTTTTTACATTCTGTTTACTGAGTGTGTGTGTGTGTGTGTGTGTGTGTGTGTGTGTGTACATATCTGTGTGTGTAGGTCAAAGGACAACTGAAGAGAATTGATTCTCCCCCCTCAACCATGTAGGTTCCAGAAATTACACTCAGAATAAATGAAGCTTAGCAGCAAGTACCTTTACCTTATAGTCTATCTAGACTGTACCCACCCCCTTTTTAGACAGTCTTGTGGGGGTCCTTTAATTTCTATGTAGCCAAGTCTGACCTTGAACTCACCATCTTTCTGCTTCCATCTCCCCAGTGCTAGGATTACAGATATGAACCACCATGCCAGCTTACTTTCTGCCACTTCTGACATGGCCATGGTAGGAACAGAATAATATGGTTCCCACCCCAGAACAGAGCCAGCAGGATAGGAGCCTCCATGAGTATTGATGATTGTTGTGAGCAAAAGGCTTGTTTATGTAATAGTGTGCATATTTTCACTTTCCTCCTTCAAGGGAAGTCCTCTCTGCCAAGGTTAATAACTCCATGATAATCAGAGACAGCAGGAATCTGGAAGGTATGGGTCTGTCTATGTCTCAGCAATACGGTAGAATACTGTGACCTTTGGGACAACCCTTTAGGCTGTGGGAAAAAACACTGAAAACATGAGTTCAAAAATATATAATTTCTCAACTATGCAAAATGCAAGGACGCAATATGAATTGTATAAGGAGCTTCACGGATCTAAAGGAAAAGAGGCAGCTGCACTATGAGCCAGCTTGTCAGAAAGATACAAAGGCAGGCAGATACAAAAGCAGGCAGAGTCCTGAGTTCAAGGTCAGCCTGGAACAGAGGGAGTTTAGGCTCAGGCCCAGGCATGGTAGGAGTGACAACTTCAGGGCACCGATCACCCAGCTATCTTATTGTCTGTGCTTGTGCTTGCTGTCACTTTCTAGGAATCAAGGGACTGAGGTCATGGGATGCTGATTCATGGGATAATCAAAAGGGAACCTGGGGGAATGACTGAATTGATATATAAATAAAAGACTGGGGTTTTGATCTGCAAAAGATGAGCTATCCAGGGTGTTTATAGAATTGCTAAAAACATGTCTCCAGCAGAGAGCTCTCTGGAGATCTCCAGAGAGATCAAAACACAGAGAGAGAGAAATCTAGAAAGCTGCCTTGAGCAGAACATGGGCTGTCAGCTTGTAATCCACGGTTTGACTGCGAATTGTTTCATCACTCCCAGAACATCTCTTCCTCAGAACTCCTCTCCAAGCCTAGGCTAGTTCTTGGCAACTTTTCCTACTTAATTTGAAGTAGAATACACAAACAGAAAATTGTGCATGTAAGCATAAAGGCAGGGACTCCATAAATACATACTGACAAGCAGAATATTCAGATAAAAGCACATTACTGTATATCAGTAGCCACCCTTATAACCTCTGCAGTGCTCATTCTCCCTCCTCAAGGAACAACTTTATGAAAAATTTAAATATAATCCAACCTCACTGCTTGGCTACTTAAAAAATATTTAATGTATATGAATGTTTTGCCTGCATATGTCTGTGTTCCATGTAGATGCCTGGAATTGGAGCTACAGGTGTGGCTGTGAACCACCATGTGATGTTGGAAATTGAACCCAGGCTCTCTAGAAGCAACCAGTGCTCCTAACCATTGCAAAACCACCTCTGCAGTCTGCTCTGGATACTGTCTACAAATGTCATCACTGCATCATTCCTTCCATACAATGTATGGCAGGATATAACTAGACTAGCTAGTATTAGCTCCAATAGTCTCATCACGACTTGTACGCCACTGTTGACGGACATTTGGGTTGTTTCCACCTTGTGGCCACTGCAAATAAAGCAAGCATGAACACTCATCTTTATGTATATAAGCAAGCCAGAATATGTATTCAGCAGGACCTGGAATTTTAGATAACCCTGGTCCTATCACATACAGTAACCTTTCAAGGGCTATCTGTCAGTGTTGAAAGCTAATCGTTCCCTGTTACTCCTGAACACGGGTCACCCGGGAGTCTACCCTGCATGTGTCTCCACGAGTTCTGGGGAAGCAGAGATATGAGGTCACACAATTCCCAGCTCAGAGAGCACATTTAGGGACATTATGAACAAATAAGACAATGTCTGGTTGAGTGAATGGAAAGGTACGCTGACCAGCTTACAGCTTACCTCTGTTTCTTTCATTAGCAAGTTTAGTTCGGAAATTTGACTCTTCACCTGGCTTTCCTTGCCAATAAGAAAATCAATATCTTTTGAAAGTTTCTCCTGTGAAAACACACAGAACACAAATATAAAAAAAAAAAAAAAATAAGTCAACAAAGACTTAATGCGATTTTGTAAATTACATGGTACTCTTCCCCTCCTGATGAAGGATCAGCAAAACCAGTTATGGTGATTAACTCAAGGTAAATATTTACTGGCCTTATCACAGAGGTTCAAGGTCATCTGAAAGGTTAAATGAAGGCCAGGGGTGGGGGTGGGGAGGAAGGGATGACAGTCAAAAATTCCAAATGTGCAAGTAGAACTTTTCATTGTTTATCACTCTCAGAATTCTTGATTCCAAGGCTTCTAAGCAAACTGAAGGTCAAATAGTATAGCAGCTCAAATAGTATAGCCTTCTCTCACATTTCACAATTTACACACACACACATACCCCAGGAAAGGTACCAAAGATCAATTCAAAATAATCCCAGCTCATTCCATCCTTGCTATTCATTTACTATACACTGGTAAAAAAAAAAAAAAAAATGTTATTTTCAACAATTTGTTTGTAAATTAGCTATTCTGAACACTATAATTTCTCAGAGAAATTACATCGCAGGTTTTGGTGTAATCTCTAGTTTTGCCTAAAAAAAAGTACGTTTTGAATAATTTTCTGAATCTGGAATCCATCTGGCAAAAACCACTTGAGAGCACTGGGTAGGAAAACTGTATTAAGTCAAAATGAAAATGAGAGAGGTCAGGAAGCACCTCCCAGGGCCCAGTCGGATGCTCAGGAGGAGTGCTCTCCTGGATGCTAACTGCTGCACCCCTGACATGTAAAGTGAGGGCAAGGAGAGAGACAACAGCTTGGTGTTTAAGAATTCAAGAAGTGGGCTGGTGAGATGGCTCAGTGGGTAAGAGACTGTTCTTCTGAAGGTCCTGAGTTCAAAGCCCAGCAAACATATGGTGGCTCACAACCATCCATCACGAGATCTGACACCCTCTTCTGGAGTGTCTGAAGACAGCTACGGTGTACTTACATATAATAAATAAATAAATGCATAAATCTTTAAAAAAAAAAAAAAAAGAATTCAAGAAGTAAGTCTCTAATCTACTTCATCTTCCTCTTTATTCTGGAGAGTGAAAGAGGATGTGTACAGAAATAGATGTGACTGGCTCTGCAGGACCAGTCTCAGAGGGACACCCAGCAACCAGATATATAGAAGCCCTCTGGGAGTGCTCACTGCAGAAAGAGGAAGTGGCCGACAGGAAAGGAACAAGATTTCTGGACACAAAAGACAGAATGGGTTGGGAATCCAGCTTAGGGAAAGAGCACATTCCAAGCATGTGCAAAGTCTTAGATGAATCTCCAGCGTCCGTATCAATCAATTGTAAGGGCCAGACAAGGCTGTACAATCCTGTAATCCTTGAGAGAGACACACAGTGAGACAGAGACAGAGAAAAGAAAACAGGACTTTCCAGGATAACAATGCTACAAAGAGACAGAAAATCTTCCATTTTTGACCTAGCATTTTATCCATCTAAAGAACCCAGAGTTCATGAGGTACAAATACCACAGTCGACAGCTGAACCAGAAACCTACTCATCATTAAGTAACATAACCACTCTCCAGGATTGGGGAGTATTTAACATCACACTGTAAGCCAGATGTCAAGTCTAACACTGTCACTGAAGAGCACATACTGGGACCACAAGCATGAGCACAGGCACTGTTTTTTCTTGACTACAGTGACGGAGCTGCATCTGCCCCGCCCCCCATTGTCCACCCTTTGTATGCTCAAAGCAGCTAGTCATGGTCATTGCCCCCAAAAAATCAATCAGAGTGATGTCTGAGAGACTAGGAGATAAGACTTCCTGGTGAGCAAGCATATAGGGAGAAGGACCATGGCTTGGTAATAAAAGTATCGAATCTCCAAGATGGCCAGCCTCTTCTTCAATTAATCTGACTTGAGACAAAACCCTGGCAGCTTTGTCTGACACCAATAGGACCCCTGCTGCTGGACACACAAGGAGTTCAAGACCAGTTCAGGACACGACATGACACACCCCAACAGCGCCAAAGCCTCTTTCACACAAGTAGTCTAAGAGAGTAATACATAACTAACATGGCCCCTGCACTCGGAATGCACAAGTTTAAAGGTAATATCAGCTTTGAACTGACCAGCCCTAAAGTAGAGGCTTTAGGGAAGAGACTGGATTATTTGTGGGGGAGAAGTTTTTCAAGTCCCCCTCTACTTTGCAGAGGTTCTTTGTCTCTGTGTGTCTACTGAATGTGTGTATTTTTTTTTCATCCACAATAAATGTCCTTCTTAACTCCTAAAACAATATAACCTTTTAGTGTGAATCTGAGTGTCCTAAGGACTTATCATGCAACAATTTCCTCCAAATTTAAACACAGTTTGGCCCATCACAAAGAGGGACTACTCAAGACTCATAAAACAGACCAATCTCACAAATCTCAGAGAGTTCCTGAAAATTACAAGATTAATCAGACCACCCCTTCTCAAGGTTACACAGTTCCTAACTCTCTCTCTAGCCAAGCTGCCTGCAACCCCCAACACAGGGGGATAAGGGATACAGCTGGCATGGGCTTTTCAGTGACAGCTGTGAGCCACCTGTGCTTCCATAAGTAACCACAATGAGCTCATTAATTTGCCAAATTGGACTCTGCTAGATTGTTCTAGTCTGACATCAATTCAGTGCCTGTCTGAGGTGAGAAGATACTTATTCACATCTTCCCAAGAAAGTTACACAACAAAGCTAAGACCCTGAAGTAGGACTAGGCTGGCCTCTATAGCTGTCCCAAAGGTCTTATGAGAGGCTAAGTTCAAGCCAAATTTAAGAACTATTTTTCCCCTTTATATACCATATCCCCACTAAAAGGCATTAGTGAAACACTAGTAAACACAATGAAGGAAAAGTCATTCAACAACAGTGCCAATCTGTTCATGTGAGCAGTCCAGGGAAGAAATACATATCTAGCATGCCCCCTGCACTCAGAATGCATGAGTTGAAAGGTAATATCAGCCTTGCTTCACCTCTAGAGATGTCCAGAATAAAACCTTCAGAAAAACCAATGTGTGGTACTTTCTGTGCAAGTGTAGTGTTTGAAAGAGAACCTACAACGTGGCATACTCAAGCTACTGTCTTGTTATTTTTTTTTTCCTTGATGTGATACAGTAACTAAAAGATATAACTTATGGGAAGGGAGATTTATTTTGGTTCCATTTGAGAGGACACAAGCCCGGCACAGCAGGTAAGGGCACAGTAGTCAGGGCAGCCATTTATGTTGTTCACAATGAGTTCGGCTAGAATCCACATGGGATATAACTGTAAGGGCCCACAGTTCGGCCAGCCCAGCCTCATCTCCTAAAGGTTCCATACCCTTCCAAAGTGGGAATAAGTGTTCAAACTCAAGGACCCATGGGGCCATTTTATAGACAAATGTTACCCACCACTATGTTGGGAAAGCCCTATACTACCAACACAACAGCAACAAGTGTTAACCTACTTCAACAACTCTGACAATATTCACCGCAAACATCTTGCACACCCTAAAATACAAATGCTACACCAAGTCTCTCCCTTCACAGTGGGGACTGCTAACAAGAGTGGGGACTGCTAACAAGAGTGCTTGCATTTATTTATTTATTTACTTCTCTGAAAGTAGAAATTTCTCTAAAATCAAAGTGGTTTTGAGAAGAGACAACAGAAAAGGGGGAATACTCGTCCTTAGACGTTCATGAAAATAATAGATGGAAAACTCAGATATTCCTCAGATGCGGTTACAGAGTGAACAGTTTAAAGTTAAGATGAGCCACGACAAAGCTTAATGGGAAACCTGTGCAGTGATAGGAGAGGCTGAGAAAGCTCTAGAAAAGCCCCGACTTTCCAGCAATGGAAAGGCTCTGTGACTGAGATGGGGCCAGACCAGGAGAGAGCATGAACATGTGTCATTTCAGGACACTCCAGAATCAAAAAGCTTAGGGGGCCAAATGGTGAGAGGAAAAAGTCAACAGGAATCCCATGCAGACCCTTTCTGGGGTCCCCATCCAGGAAGACTAAAGGCAGGCAGCCTTGGAGAAGAGCGGCTCTACTTTAAGCCCATGTGTGTGTTTCTGCCAATATTAGCAGAAGCCAAGTGAGTCACAGGAGGGGAATATCCTAGCCACAGCTAACAAAACTGCTAGCTAGCAGTGTATCATTCTCCATTAACTGGTTAAGCCAGTTTCTGCAAAAGTGCAAGCGGTTTCCAGAGTTGAAGACACACCTTCCCAGCCTGACGCACGCTACAGCGCAGATAAGAAACCTGGTGTTTAGCTTAGCAGATTCAACAAACAGGAGACACAAGGCAAATGCAAGGTTATCCACCCATGATGCTCATTTCTGAGATTCAACACCCAACTGGCCAAAAATAAAAGAAGTGGTACTGTGCCTTTACATTGTGTATCCAGTCCTCCTCAGCTTAAATCTAAAACGAAGTGTGAAGGAGACTTGTTACTCTTAGCAAATGACAAATCTAGACAATTAGCTTCTTACTAAAGAGTATGTAAATTGGAAAGTGTATTATGGAATATTGTTCTGAAAGTCTGAAATGAAAGAAATTAACGTCCAATAAAAGACAGCTGTGTTACTACGTATATGTTCCTCATCAAGTTTCCTGACATTTCTATACTAAAGCCCTTGATTCTAAAATGATTTTTTTTTTTTTGTAAGCTAATGATTCAAGAGGCAGCTGGCTTCAGGGTAGGAGATGGTCACTAAGAACACAAAGACATGACTAGACAGGTAAGATTCAGTCCTACCTCACAACCTCCAGGGAAGAGAAGCTTCGAGGTGGAGGTGACCATCAGTTGTCAAAATTAATCCAGTGTGCCTATCAATGGGGCTTCTATTAAAAGAGAATTCAGAACTTCCAAATAGTAGCGCCAATGGAGGTTCTCAGAGTGCGAGACCAGAGGGCGTGGCGGCTCTTCCCTTCCCACATTCCTCTCCCAGTGCATCTCTTCATCAACACCTGTTGTAATATCCTGTACGATAAATTACTGTTTGTGTTCTCCCAAGCTCCGTGAGCCTCTCACATAAAATAATTAGACCCGAGGAGGGTGAGTAACTGAAACTTTTTACAACCATGTGATACAAGGCATTTAAACAAACCAACCAACCACACGGAGTTTGCAGCTAGCATATACAGTGGGGCAGAGGCACAGACAGCCCTGTGTGGACTAAGCCCTTCACCGCTGGGATCTGACAGCCCATCCAGGTACAACGGCAGGACTAGATTGAATTAGAGGGTCCCCAGCTAGCTAGCATCTGCTGCTATGGAAGCCATTGCTTGCTTGCTGACATCATGTGAGGTCACAGAAGCCTTTCTGCCCAGGTGTGGTAGCACACAGCTGTAAATCACAACTTGGGAAGTAGAGGTAGGAGTATTATAGCAAAATTGAAGCCAGCCTGGTTTACATAGAAAGACCATGTCTCAAAAAAAAAAAAAAAAAGGCTTGTGGGGTCTGGG
>NC_034604.1:40854197-40894812 GCF_900095145.1 Mus pahari
CTTTACTAGTGCCAAGGACTTAGTATGTTTAATAAATAAATAAATCTAAAAAAAAAAAAAAAAAGTCAAAAAAAAAAAAAAAAAAAGGCTTGTGGGGTCTGGGAGCAGCAGAGAAATATGGATTGTTTTACCAATACTGTAGCTTTACTAGTGCCAAGGACTTAGTATGTTTAATAAAAACTGGGGCAGATCACATGAAATCTAACCTTTTACAAGTGTGCTACGTTTTAGATTGTGCGCTGTGAAGCTGACCACAACTGTAGATGCATGATAAAGGGACAAAACGTATCTAGTTTCCCACTGGAAACAACCAAGCAGGACATCTGGAATCTCTTGTTATGCACCAGATCTCAAAGAGACATTTTCCTAGACAATGGGAAACCAGAAGAGCTGGCTATCCTAGTTTGTTGTCTGCAGTTTCTAGGGCTTAAGGCAATGGACTTCAACGGATCCCAGTGTCTCCCTGGAGTGGGAGCTAAGAAAGCCAGAGTTTCTAAAGCCTAAAACCACAGAGACAAGAAGCAAAGGGAAAAACGGGCGGAAAGGTATGCAAGAATGAATACCAGTCAACCATGTCTAAGGTCAGGGAAAGTTCCAGAAAGGAGTAAAGTTTGCACATGTTCCCCACCATCCAGACCCCTGACCCCAAGGAAAGAAGAGCTTCTAAATCACTGGGGATGAAGACTCATCATCCAAAGTCAGTCTGATTAAGCTAAAACTAAATAAACGCTTCGCAGCTCCACCAAGCAAACTGAAAACACGGGGTAATTGATAATATCTGAGAGCTAATCAAACTTCCAGCTGACTGGTTTTACCCAGCTTGGCAAAAGCTAGAGTCATCTAAGGAAGAGGGAGCCTCACTTGAGAAAATGCCCCCTATCCTGGTCTGTGGCCAGTTTTCTTGACTAATGCTGGCTGTGGGAGGGCCCAACACACTGTGGGCGGAGCCGCCCTTGGGCCTGTGAGCCTGGGTGGTAAGAAAACAGGCTGAGCAAGCCTTGGAGGGCAAGCAGTGTTCCTCCAAGGCTTCTGCTCCAGTTCCTGCCTCCAGGTTCCTCTCTGGCTTTCATTCCGTGAGAGACTGTTGTCTGGAAGAGTAAGAGGAAATAACAGCCTTCCTCGCCCAGTTGCTCTTAGCTGTAATGTTTTACCACTGCAATAGAAGCCCTAACTAAGACACCAAAAAGCAAAGGAACAGAGAAATAGAAGCTACAATGGCCAAACCTGTCCATGACACAGACATATGACACTATTGCGTGTATAGCCACAGACAGGACAATCTGCACACATACTGCTAAACAAAGGGAACAATTTGCTAAAAGGGAAGCTTACAGATGAATTTGTTCCTTTAAAACTCTTTACAGCAAAAGAATGAAGTTTTAGAAAGCACCATACAACTGCCTACTCTGCTACTGACCATCAAACTTGAACATTTTCAGGAGCCTTCTTACCTCTGCACCTAGACGATCTGTAATGAACCCAGTTCCTAATAAACCCAGCTCCCTGGAGGATCCTAACGGGGTCCCAGTTCCTTTCTCCCTCACACCTCAGAACTAGCTTTAACACACTCAAAAAAACTAAAAATGTTATGATAGCTATCTTTTAAATAATTTATATCTAATTTTTATAATTACATAAAATATTTATATGTGATTATATAATTATGTGTAATTTATTTACAATATATTTATATATTGTATAATTTATTTTATATTAATTTATAAAGATAAAAATTATATATGCTATGTAATATATAAATATATAAAATTATTTTTAGTTATTCCAATATTTATGTATTTAATTATATAATATATATCAAATAATTATATTTTTATAGTTTTTTAATAATTCTATATTAAGTTTTACTTTATACTGGTAACTCCATTCAGTGAAACAGACCACATACAAATCATGATTTTATACATATAAACTGAGTCATAAAATCACCAGGTATCAAAACCTACTTCCCGGGCTGGAGAGACAGCAAGGAATTAAGAGTACTGGCTGCTCTTACAGAGAACCTGGGTTTGATTTCCAGTACCCACAGTGAGGGTGACAGCCCTCTGAAACTCCTGTCACAGGAATCCATGGCCCTCTTCTGACCCTCTTGCATGCACTATACACACACACACACACACACACACACACGGTGCACAGACATACTAGCAGGTAAAACTCCTATAGAGCTAAAATAATAAAATAAAAGTGTAAGCCCACTTCTAAAATGACAAGTCATACCTTTAAGGTTTTGTAGGCACTGCTCATGGTCGTTACCCGGTGATTGGAATGGTTCCCACCCAACTTACAGAGGTGGCAGACCGGCCTTCTGCATAGTTCACAGTACATGTTTATCCTCTCTGTCTCATGCTCTGGGCACATCAGAACCTATTGAACAAAGAACAAATGGACCGTTAAAGATCTAGGCTTCAAGTAATCTAGTAAGTCCTCCAATACTATATAAGAAAATATGTATATATATAAAATTAAAATCTATAAATAAATGCTATATAAAATAGAGCCATATAAATGAATAAAAATACACACAAAAAATGTCACAGGAAAACTCTAGAATTACCTTTTTTTTTTTTTTTTAATTTGAGGGTTCAAACAGTTAATACACAAATGTTACTTCTCCTAAATTTGGTGAAAACATTCATTCCAAAAGGTCTCAAGTAGAGTACAGCCTTAAGCAAGCTAGACAGGCCCTCTCGCCACACAGATCAGGCACACACATTAATGAGTATCCTACAAGGTACCACAAGACCTTAAGAGACCTGATGCCCTCACTCGCCACACAAGCCTGTGGCTAAGAGGGCCCTGGAAGGCTCTGTGATGTTAAGAGTCCAGCAGGCTAGCTCCATAAGCCACACAGGCCCTGTCCAGCAGCAGCCCAACTCAAGGAAATGGCACATTTGTACTTACGCGATGAAACATCATCACGGATACATTTGAAATTGTACATAAAATACTGATTCCATTCGGAAGCAAGTATTTACATAGTATGCTGATGAAGTCAAATCATTGTTCATTATTGTTTCAAGAGACTAGATGTTAGGCTACTATAACTGGTCTGACAAATTAAGAAAATAAAAGACCAGGCTGGTGAGATGGCTCAGTGGGTAAGAGCACCCGACTGCTCTTCCAAAGGTCCGGAGTTCAAATCCCAGCAACCACATGGTGGCTCATAACCATCCGTAACAAGATCTGACGCCCTCTTCTGGGGTGTCTGAAGATAGCTACAGTGTACTTACATATAATAAATAAATAAATCTTTAAAAAAAAAAAGAAAAGAAAAAAAGAAAATAAAAGACCAATATGCAAAGTCCCACTACCAACACAGCTTCAGGGAGAGACAAAACTGGAATAAACAATGTTTCAGAATGTCCAAGTTCCAAATTCTCAAAAGCATACGGTTTGCTTGTCTGTTTTATTGTTAGTTTGGGGGGGGGGTTGTTTGTTTGTTGAGACAGGGTTTCTCTGCTCTGTCCATCCTAGAACTCACTTTGCATATCAGGCTGGCCCTGAACTCACAGAATTCCACCTGCTTCTGACTCCTGAGTGCTGGGGTTAAAAGCATGTACCACCACACCCAGTGTATATGTTTTTTAAAGTAGAAAAACTTAGAATTTCCATATGAAGAGGTTCAGTGAGTTCAGTTATAGGTGAGTATGCTCTACCATAAGAGACAGCTATGTCTATGTTGGTGAAACACAAATGGCTTCAAGGGACTACTTTTGTTAATATAGCCTAGTCATACACCTTTGGGTTACTCATCAGGATTTTATAGTTGCAAATAAAAGCCTATAGCTAATTTGCATCCCAAAGTGTATGGCATACTTAACTTATAAAAACCTAGCCCTAACCTAGCTCATTATCATGTGTCCTTCCATGATAGAAGAGTACTAATGTAATCTTTTTAATGAAACACTAAAACTTTTGAAGTCATACATATTTAAAACTCAAAGACCTCAAGGAGTTGCGGTGAGACATATCATAATGGGGAATTCAAAGCTATTTGATAAATCTATTATCAGACTAACATTTTTGACAAGATGGCCTTCCCAACGTGTGTACAAAGAACTATCTTTGCTTTAATCTTTCAGAATACATTATATAAGAAATGTTCAGTGGACACTTTTGAAATATTTTTTTAAGACTTTAAACTTTACTTTAAATTATTTGTTATGTGTCTGTGTGGGGAATGGAAATATTAGTGCAGGACTCAAAGAGGACAGAAGAGAGGATTGGATCTCTTGGCACTGCAATTAGAACTGGCTGTAGGAGCCCGCGTGGGTGCTGGGAACCAAACTTGGGTCCTCTGTTAAAGACAGTGGGCAATCTAAACCACTGAGCCATCTTGCTGGCTCCAGAAGAGATTTGCAATTAACACATAAAATTGTTACAAAGTAAAGCCTGTCTTCTTAAGAGTGCCGTTATATTTTCCTATTAATACCAGTTACTAAGCTGCAAAGAAGAACAACTTTTAAAGCATTCGTTGTTTCAGTTACACAAATCAGAACACCTTGGAGATATACAAAAATTATTTGACTCATCAGAGATCGTAGGACATGAAGTTCTTATGGGCATCCGTAACCAATTACCCTGAATACTTGAGAAATGCAAATTCCACCTACCAGATCATAAAACCACTATGTCCCATGCTTTAAAGTACTGGGCTATAATTATTAAAATGTTACCCAATCAAACCTTCCTGTCTCTAGACTCCTGGCGATTTCCCCCATCACATTTGGTACCCTAACTTACCTTGGGTCTAAAATTAGTGGTGGGGCCCACGTACTCATGCTGGGCTTTTACAGTGCCCCAGGGATGATAAATTTTGAAGCATTCGTTGCAGTAGCTTGCACTACAATCCATGCAGCTCTTTGTAGATTCCTGAGGTGGTGGTTTACAAAGGTCACACATAATGGCTGTGGCTGCCCTAGCGGCCTGCCGGTATCTCTCGACAATCGTTTCCAGGGTGAAATTTCGAAACAGACCACTGACTCCTCGCTCTCCAAGATCCACATCATGCTCACAGCCAGGACAAGGGAACGTGGTTGGTCTCGGGGTCAGAGAATTACGCTTCCAGCCTGTACAATTAGTAAGTCTTCATTCAGTTACATCATAAACGATTAATACGAAGAGAAGTCAGGCTTTAGAAAGACATGCCTCTATAATAACAAACACTCCAAGTGGCTCCATCTACCTTTTCAAAACAAATACTTTCACTTGCCATATAAAAGACAAGTTGAAATTACTAAAAGTTATCATTAAAAAAGGAAAAATAATCTATAAAAATTGCACATAAACTCATATTAGACCAAACACAGACATGAAGACAAAACATATAATACAATACTTCATAGAGATAGGAGTTTCTATAATTAAGATTTCTAGTTAAGGGGCTGGAGAGACAGCTCAGTGTTAGTTAAGAGCACTGACTGCTCTTCTAGAGGTCCTGAGTTCAATTCCCAGCAACCACATGGTGGCTCACAATCATCTGCAATGGGATCTAATGCCTTCTTCTGTGGCATTGAAGACAGCTATAGAATACTCACATACCTAAAATAAATAAAAGATTTTTAGTTAATTTTACACATCACACCTAAGGTCATCGAGTGAATACCATCTTAGCTGACTTTGGAAGAAATGGGGTAGATGAAAGAGAAGGACCTTATCCTGGGCCCATGAACCAGCATGCTCAATGCAATCCCAGAGACTATTTAGAACTGCAAAATTGCCACCTACGTGGACAGTGTATTTCTGGCTTGGCTAGTCTGTACTTTCATCACATACACAAAGGAATGGGTGGTTACACATTTTAAGAATCATCTCAATAGAATGTTTCCCACTGCAGCAGTGTATTTATCTGAGAAAGTTCAGAAAGACCAGAAGGGATTGAATGCAATCCATACAAGAGTGACTAACTCATTCATAGACCTAGAACTTAGTAACTTCAAGAGGGACCAACCACTCAGTATCTTCATGGGACCTAAAACAAAGAATCATTAAGATTACTTAACTCAGTGCCAAGAAGCATTTCATGTCACTCTATGTTATAGAAAATACAATAAGTGACTTTAAACATTAGAATGTTTTATTCAGTATTATTGTTGTGATCTTAATAAGTCAAGAAACTAAATTATGGCAGATCTTACCTGCTGGTTCATAGAAATGCAAAGCTGTCCGTTTAATATGGGCAGGAGCATACTTACTTAAAACTTTCTTAGAGTGTGAGATCTTGGTTGCCCACAAAAGAGCTTCCATAACACACAAACCAAGCAACTTCTTAACAACTCCGGCCTTCTTTCATACCACCATGTTCAACATCAAAAATTAATGGGTAAATTTAGTATGCTCTATTTGGCAATGATCTTTAAATAGCTACATTAATATTGCTCTTGAAATGACTGTCATCTGAAAATAATGTCTTAAAAGATGCCTGGTATGACATCACAATAGTTAACACTTAGCAGACAGCCCACAGTGTTGTTTATATTAATGACTTTATAGCATGCAAAGGGTCATTGGAGTCCCAAAGCGCTAATGTAACAGGCATGCACAAGTATCTTTAATATCTCCATTTAGTGACATGTTAGCTTTAACATTTTAAAACATGAATCATATAAAAAGAAACTTCCCACACAAACTTGAAAATCCTTCTCTAAATATGTTCCTGTAATAATTTTAAAAACATGCAATACAGTCCAAGATGTTTCACACCACAGCAGGCATGTAATGAAATAAGCGCCAGGCTAATTAAAACAAAACAAAACACACACACATGCCAATGGAAATGTCTTTGTGAAAAAAAGAAGCCAAACAATTCTGGAAGTCAAATAATGCAGTGGTCAAGTTTAAACAGATGGAAATTCATATTTAGTTAGGTCCTTCTACACATGAACTAGATGCTAGAGATTTAAATGATCAAATAACCAATCTCAACAGGGCATGTGAAAAGCAATGGTCTATTGTTGAGTTTATGGAGGTTGTGACCAATTAAGTAATGACAGGAAACAAAATCATGAAAATTAAATCATGCTTTAACATGAAAGCTGGTGACACTCAAATTTTGGTTGTTTTCATGTTTAGAAATGTTTTTTAAAAATGTTGCATCCCTCTTCTGTATATTTCTGTTACCTTTTTTATGTCAAAAATAAAAGTTTTTATAATATATTGCTCTGGACCTCTTCAATGAGGTAAAATGTTGAATTTAAGACCTGAATAATTTCCAGGTAACTTATTCAAATAGGCATCCTGGCTCTTTCTCTAAACAGATCCTCAAATGTCCTTAAGAATGCTAATAAGCTTTCATTTCAACTGTCATATGCCTTTACTGTTGGTCTCATAAAATATTGTATTCAGAGAAACAAAAAAAAAAAGCTTGACAGTTCCAAGGATATCCTGGAAGATAAACCTCATGAAAATAAACAAACAAAAACAAAACAAACAAACAAACAAAAAACAAAAAACCACTGCACTAAAAAGTAAATGTCATAAAGTCAACTTTCAATAGCTGTGTCATCTAAAGGGCCATGAAGCCAAATGGCTGTTGAAATTTAACATAATTAATGTTTCACTTTTTTGGTAGCAATAGCCATAGTTCAAATTCTCAAGGGTGCTTGAGGCTAGTGGATACCACAGCACGAAGTATCGAATGTTTCTGTTATTAGAGAAATTTCGATTCACAAAGTCTTTCTTTACAATGTGACACGATATGGGGAGTGAGGGACTAACCAGGTGATGACAGAGAAGGCTAGGAAGTCCTGAAGACTGAATTCCAGCCACACAACTGGGGGAAACGGCATCCGTAAGTTAGGTAAATGCTCTCAACCCACTCGGGTTTTGCTTCAAAGGCACAGTACGCAAATATCAAGTCAAGATTTACACAGACACTATTGCATATGCCAGCAAGATTTTGCTGAAAGGACCCTGATATAGCCATCTCTTGTGAGGCTATGCCAGTGCTTGGCAAATATAGAAGTGGATGCTCACAGTCAGCTATTGGATGGAACACAGGGCCCCCAATGGAGGAGCTAGAGAAAGTACCCAAGGAGCTGAAGGGGGCTGCAACCCTGTAGGTGCAACAACAATATGAACTAACCAGTACCCCCTGAGCTCCTGTCTCTAGCTGCATATGTAGCAGAAGATGGCCTAGTCGGCCATCATTGGGAGGAGAGGCCCTTGGTCTTGCAAAGATTATATGCCGAATACAGGGGAATGCCAGGGCCAGGAAGCAGGAATGGGTGGGTTGGGTAGCAGGGCAGGGGGAGGGCATAAGGGATTTTCAGGATATCATTTGAATTGTAAATGAAGAAAATACCTAATAAAAAATTGTTTAAATTTAAAAAAAAAATTTCAAAATGGTTTATAGCCACCAAAGGAGCCAGATTTCAGTTTTTGATTTATCACACAATTGTTGGGAGAAGAACAAAGTACTTGAGACCTAACACAAGAGCATCAAATGTGTGTAGCACATTTCAGACTGCTGCCATTGCATCCTCTCCCATACTCTGGTGGTAAAAACTTACTCCTTTTCTCACAGCTTGCCCAATTGGTGGGCGCCACCAGATGGACTTCTCAGAAGGTAAGAGAAATACAAAAGGGTAACAGTTCTCCAACCAAAGCATATCACCAGAATTTGACCAAAAATAGTGAATTTTACTTTAAGAGGTCAACTGGAGTGGGAGAATAAAAAGCTGTGTACATGACCCACAAATATGTAAGGCCTCCATATTAAAACTCTGACAGCAAACACTTTCAAACATTGATGACAAAAAAAAAAAGGCATAATATGCAAAGAACAATGGAGAGTCTATGAAACTGACAACTTCAAACAAAATTTTAATATTTGTTTAACCTTCCCAATGTAGCTTGTTACAATTCATTCTAGTCTACGGAAATGTAAGATTTTTCAGGTACCAGATGCTAAAAGACAAAAATCGAGTTGTATATGTGGACAAAACGAAAGTGGGAATCATTTTGACATACACCCCTTTAAAACATCAGAAATTTTGTCCTGTTTGACTTCTAAGTCATGTCATTCCAATTTGTTTACTTTCTATATAATTTTGAACACTTGACCACTGGTGTTAGAGAAGCTCTAGATACACAAGAGAATTTAAATCTAACACCACGCTGCCTGCAGCCACAAAAGCAAGAAAGCGGTTTTTTCTACCTCGCCACCCCAAAGATCTCCGCTGTGGTGCTGTGGACAATGAACAGAAAGCTGGATTTAAAATTCCATCCCAAAGAGAATACTCACAACTTGTTAACAGAAGAGAAAGCAGTGACTGTGTCCCTCACAGAACACAATTATTGTATCAACAGTAAGTGTGTGTGTGTTTCCTAACACGCAGGATGTTTACAAAGACCACAATATAAAACAGGCAATCTTACAGAATTCGGCTGCACCAATATCAGACAACACTTGAGAGACATACGCTTTGTCCTACAAATTTGTATTTTTAAACAACCTCACATCTGGCCACTAAGTAAATTCAAGTATCTTTTGTTTGGTTGTTTTTTTTTTTTTTCTGAGCTAAAAAACTAACTTATAAAAAGATTATTAAAACTCACTATTTCTGATAACAGGAAAATATTAAATGGAGGAAAAGATTACACACATATAATCAGAAATATAAAACAATGGAGCTTTTCTGTTTGCACACCTGGATGGGTAATTGACACATATACAGAAACTTTATGCTCTCAAAGTAGCCTTTTGTTAAAAAGGCTATTAAATATGTATAGCAATATTATCCCAATGAAACACCTGAGCCACAGCACAATGTACATTTAATCTCTCTAGTATCTACAATAGAAGTTAAGACATAAGTTTAGTTCTGATATTATTTAACCCACTACATCCATTATATACAACCTCAGAATGTAATAAGATAAAAAGAATTAAATCTGTCTTTGTTATAAGAAGCTTTGGAAATCTAGTAAGTAATTATATATATATCAGAAAATACTATATTTAATCAGAAAAGTCCTATTTCAAGCACTTCATAGCTAGTGTACACTACACTGAACAGCTTTGGGTCTGATCCTTTAGTAAAACCAATGGCTAAAAACTAACTTTTAGAAATGCGTTCCTGCTACATTCAGTGCTACAAACAGGGTTTCTGGCTTCCTTTTCAAGTGTGTCTTCTCATGCCTGCCCATAAACGAAAGGTATTATTACATCTGCAACACAATGACACCTGGTCCTTTAAAACTGCTGACATTTGTGACAGCCCTGACATTTGTGACCACTGATTCACAAGCCAAACCTTCAGAAATGACTGCCGCATTTCAAACAGTCCCACCTTCCAAGCCCCCCCACCTCTCTAAGACGTATTTTTATTTATGTGTGAGTTGGGAGGGCACCTGATCATGGAGGCCAGAAGAAGGTGCCAGGTCCCCTGGAGTCAAAGTTACAGGTAGTTGTGGGTCACCTGACATGGGGCTGGACCCATTCAGTAGCCATCCTTCTCCAGGTTAAACACTCTTAGCACCTGCAACCAACCCTTCACCAAAAACTTCTGAAGCACTTTCAAGTCCCTCTTCAGGACGTGATCCGCCTGCACAGTGATCTTACAGACTGGGGAGGAGCATATTTAAGTCACTGCACATCTAATCTGGACACTGGGTGTATGGTGAAATGGAACTCTTATTCTGAAAGAAAAAAATGTTTAACCCTGTTACACTGCAGCCACAGTGGCACACTCTCTGTGACTCTAATACCAAAAGGTTGTCACTCAATATCCGTGCGACAGTTGTGAATTAGAGTACTATAGCAAGCTCCTAAAAGCATGGATAGTTCTAATTTCTTGTGAACCACACTGAGGATCAATCAATTCTAGAGATTAAGACATAGAACTTCATGAAAGACTTATGTGAGCCCAACCTAGTCACATGTAGAATGAAAAACATATAGGAACACAACCTCGGGAAAAGGATGCCACTAATTGTCTGTACTGAACAGTAATACACAAGAAGTAAATTTTCTCCCATCTACCAAGGAGACTCCCAGCTGGCCAGGAGAACATCAAGTCTTCTCTGAGAAGGATGACTTCAACTCATTGTTGTTTTTCTCTTGCTCAGGGTGAGATTCACAGCCACGAGCAAAACCTAAAAGCCAAGATCTCACAATGCACACAACCTTCCTTGCCCTCCGTCTCTCTCAAACACAACTTTCCCAGTGGCATATATGTATACTTTATATGTGCAAAGTATATCCTAAATAATTAATGACTGGCATTCAAACAAAATTGCATGGGACTAGAGAGATGATGTCCCAGAGGACACAGATTTGACTCCCAGCACACACATGGCAGCTCACAAGCATCTGTAACTCTAGTCCTAGGGAACACAACACTCTCTTCTGACCTCCTCAGACAGCAGGTACACATGCATAGCATGCAGACAAAGCGTTCTACGTATAAAATCATGAAAATCTTGATATATACATATATATGTGTGTATATATATGTATATAAAAACATGTATATATAACGCATGAAAGTACTATTTACTCTGATGGAGTAGATAGATGGATATAAATACTGAACAAGGGGACTCCACTGTATAAGTCAGGCACAGAAAAAGATGATACTCTTTAAATGCAGCTTAGAAAGAGATGCTTTTCTGAAAAGTGGAGGGAAAATTCACAAGACTAAAAAGTGGCCCCTGTCCTATCAGTGGAGTGGAAGAAACCAAGGAGAGAAGACAAAAGGTTTGCAGATGAAACTTCCCGGTGTGAACAGCTCAGAGTGGAAACTCTACAGCCTGGGACTCCTGGGCACACACACACACACACACACACACACACACACACACACTCCTCAGCATCAAGACCATGCTTAACATGAGGTTGTGGTCACCACTGACTTCAAAAGAATTCCAGCCACTTCTCTAATTTTAAGTTAATTTTACTCTACAATAACTGTTCAGAGACAACACCATCTTGACAGAATACAGGGTAAGTGTTGGCCTGTGATACAGGTACAAAGTAGATGATGCTATGTGTCATTAAAACTACTTCCATACATCACTGCACAATTCTAGTAGTTATGATGGTCAAAACCCTTATTTTGGGGAGTAGGCAGGTTCTCATGTGTTCCAGGGTGGCCTTGACATCACAGATCCTCCTCCTAAGTGCTGGTACTAGAAGTGTATACCACCTGCCAAAACACTTACTTTAAAAAAAAAAAAAATGTCGTGCCAGTAAGGAGACTAAGATTCTCAGGTAGAATGAAAGCAGAGCTAATTTGCTTTAAAGTTCTCTAAGGGTTAGAAAGATGGCTCAGCAGTTAAGAATACTGGCTGCTCGTTATTTATAATAGCCAGAAGCTGGAAAGAACCCAGATGTCCCTCAACTGAAGAATGGATACAGAAAATGTGGTACATTTACACAATGGAGTACTACGCAGCTATTAAAAACAATGAACTTATGAAATTCTTAGACAAATGGATGGATCTGGAGGATATCATCCTGAGTGAGGTAACACAATCACAAAACAACACACATGATATGCACTCACTGATAAGTGGATTTTAGTCCAGAAGCTCAGAATAACCAAGATAAAATTCACAAAACACATGAAACCCAAGAAGGAAGACCAAAGTGTGGATATCTCGTTCCTCCTTAGAATGGGGAACAAAACACCCATGGAGGGAGTTACAGAGACAAAGTTTGGAGCAGAGACTGAAGGAATGACCATCTAGAGACTGCCCCCCCCACCCCCAGGATCCATCCCATAAGCAACCACCAAACCCAGACACTATTGCAGATGCAACAAAAGCTAGCTGAAAGGAGCCTAATAAAACTGTCTCCTGAGAGGCTCTGCCAGAGCCTGACAAATACAGAAGTGGATGCTCACAGCCATCCATTGGACAAAGCACAGGGTCCCCAATGAAGGAGCTAGAGAAAGTACCTAAGGAGCTGAAGGGGTTTGCAGCCCCTTAGGAGGAACAACAATATGAACTAACCAGTACCCCCAGAGCTCCCTGAGATCTAAACCACCAATCAAAGAAAACACATGGCTCTAGCTGCATATGCAGGAGAGGATGGTCTAGTCGGTCATCAATGGGAGGAGAGGCCCTAGGTCCTGTGAAGGTTCTATGCCCCACTATAGGGGAGTGCCAGGGCCAGGAAGAGGGAGTGGGTGTGTTGGGGAGCAGGGAGATGGGGGAGAGGATAGGGGATTTTTGGAGGGGAAACTAGGAAAGAGGATAACATTTGAAATGCAAATAAAGAAAATATCTAATAAAAAGGGAAAAAAAGAACTAGAAAAAAAAATACTGACTGCTATTCTAGAGCACCTGGGCTTGATTCCCAGCACCTACATTATGGCTCACAACCAACTGTAACTCCAGTCCCAGGGGCTTTGCCACCATCTTCTGGCCTGAGAGGACATTGCAGGAACACAGTACACAGACATACATTGAAACACACACATAAAATAAAAATAAGCAAAATCTCAATTACAAAAGTTTTCTAGAAGTAACCTTTATGTAGTCCCATCCTTAATTCTGCAGTATTTATTTGCACATTAATTTTATAGATGCTTCACTAAATAGTTCATTATTCCCCCATTATCAATCACTTAAAGACAGGTGTAAGCAGTTTAGCACAAAGATAGTATTCAAAATTCATATTATGTGCCTATCAAAAAGTACAAGTTCACTTTGACATTTTAAGTGGGGGCTACAATTATAACTTGTTCACTTGGGAAAAAAATAACAAAAACCATCCCCCTTCCAGTTATAACTGAACCTCTATCAATAAGCTCTCCCTGCCCCATCCAGCATCCCCCACATACCTGGTCTGTTAATCTTGTCAATTTTATCCATGCTAGGGGAAGTGAGCCGGAGCCGAGGGCTGCTCTGATTCGAGCTGTCTGACGCCACATCATTGAACGAGTCATCAAGAGACAGTAAAAGTTCTTTCACACACTTATGACAGACGCTGTGCTGGCAGGGAAGGATCAGCGGGTGGGTAAACAGCTCCTTGCACGCTGGGCAAATAAGCTCCTTTTCGATATTCTTAATAGTCACCTTAGGATGAAAACCAACACAGGGTCAAAACTCTCATGGGGAGACATGTCAGTATGCTCATTCATTTTCTGTATGTACATGTATTTACTTTTCCAAAATAAAATTAAGAAACAGACCTTAAAGTGTGAGCTTCCCAGCTAGGGGGTGGTGGTGGCCATGCCACAGAGGCAAGCAGATCTGTGAGTTCAAGGCCAGCCTGGTCTGCAAAGCAAGTTCCAGGATAGCTAGGGCTCCAAAGAGAAATCCTGACTATGAAATTCCTTTAATATACATGGCATGAAATTAAGAACTAGAAAGTAAAATGTAAAAAAAGTTATAATAAAAGTTATAATAAAGATATTAGAGGACCACACCCTATCAAAAATCACAGACTATTCAAACCATCAGGGATAAGTCCCTGACTTAGGACTTTAGTGAAATTCTAAAAGTGATAGTTTTCAACAAAAAGGTAAGTTCATTATGACACTAACCACTCTCAATGCATTAACTCCAGGATTGCTAAATACCAAGACCTGGCAATAAATAATCCAGTGTGTTCAGGAAATCCTAACTGAATTCTATTTACAAGCTGATTGTCAGCAATTTTCTACATTAAATTTGACCATTTTCGTGTGTTTTATGAAAATGCTTAAGGCTCTGTATTGCATATCAAAGCAGGTGTCATAAAAGCACATCATAAATATTAAAGGTGAGGAGAGGAGTGGTAAGGCACCACCCAGCTTCTTCCTTCAAACCTATAGGTGTTCATTATTTCACCGCCTTAAGTGAGAAACACAACTAAAAAGGTTTGATCACTCCACACTGTTCTCCCATCCATCATCTATACAGGTTTTGGGGGAAGTGTTGGGGAGGTGTGGGGGGGACGCACTTTCAAATTCTATTCAGATTACTGCTGGCATCTCTGAAATTTTAATGACAAGCCAACGTTTTTTTTTTTTAAAAAAAATCTCAATCTTAGACAAACATTTCATCTATAGGAAATATACAAAAAAAAATGATGTGTTTTTTTTTGAGGGGGTTGGGGGGGGGCTCAAGACCATTTTCCTGTGTAGCCCTGGCTGTCCTGGAACTAGTGCTCTTAAACTAGACTGACCTCGAACCCAGAAACTCGCTTTGATATTCATTCCCAGTGCTGGGTGAAAAAGTGCTCAGAAAATAAAATTTAATTCACTCGTTTTGATGAAGTTAAGTGTATGCTAATCTATCTCCCCACCGGTGACACAAAGGGCTTTAGTAAACCCCCCCCCCCCCATAATCACACCAGGAACAACTGGCTTCATCACTGCCAACAGATCTTTAATGCAGTGTCTCTTGAGGAATCACAACTATTTAAAAAGGCTCACAGCATGCTACGATCACACCTAAACTCACACCAGATAGTGGATATTCACATTTTATCTCACTTCACCCAGTATCACACTAATTTAAAGGAAAAAGAAAAGATATAGGCTGACTGCCCAAAATATAATCTTGTCCCGTTTTACATATAACCAATTCCATCGATAAAGCTCCACCCCTTATAGGAATATCTAAAAAGCATTTCCATTTTTCTTGTGCCTAAATCATTTGATTACGCTGGATATAAAGTAATTGTTTCTTCAAAAAAAATCAGTATCTTTTTTTTTCTTTCTCTTTTTTAACATCCTTTCAGTGAAAACCAATCTGATGTGATAGCTCACTCAAGCAACTGCAAAGGAAACTTCAGTAGACATGCCTACTCAACCTCTGCAAAGAAAAGGCTTGAACCGCACAGCCGCAGGGGCCCCGGCCCCGCCCAGCGAGCAGTAGACAAGGCTCCCAGTGGGTGGCAGGAGCAGCTGGGGTCCAGGAGGGACTCCAGCGCCCCTTGGGGCTCCAGACAAAGGGTGGCACGCTGGGGCGCGCGCCCTACTCTTAAGCGCAAAGACACCCCGAAGCGACTACTTCTGCAGGCAGAACCCCAGGGAAGAGCCTGCCGGGAGTCCCCAGCGTGGCCAGGCGCACAGTCCGGGACCAGCGTTTCGCTCTCTCCCCACGGTACCCCAATCCCCCCAATCGACCCTCTCAAAAGCAGAAAAAGGCGCCGCGGGACGGTGGGACCAGCCGGGAGAGAACCACCAAGAGTTAAGTGCGTACCTGAGAGTCTGAGGCATCCCCCTCCATCGCAGCCCTCCGCCCGGTGACATCAACCACGGAGTCTTTACAGGCGCAGCCGGCCCTAGCAGGGTCCTGTGGGCGAGTCCCCAAGGCGGCTCGGGAGCCTCGGGTCAGACCGGAGGGCAAGCTGGTCAGCCAGATCCGGCCAGCGGGCCACGCGGCGAGGGACTGGCCGGCGCAGGCGAAACCACGGGCGCGGGAGAGTGCGGTTGCTCCCTGCGAGGGCCCCGGGAGCCGCGAATGACGCCCGGCTGCCGGCTGCGGCGGCGGCTCGCGCGGACTGCAGCTGGACAAGCAGCCAGGCGGAGACTGGGGCGGTGGCGCGGGGCGGGGCCGGGAGGGGGAGGGGCTGTCGCCCCGGCAATCCCGCGGCCGCACAAAGGGGGCGGGACTAATTGGGGCGTGGTCAGTGGCGAGGTGGGGCTCGGGAGGGGCGGGGTGCGGGCTCGTAGCTGACCACCACTCAGGCTCTCGCTAGGGCACCCGGAGTCTAAATCCTGCAGGTCAGGGTGACGGCCCCGGGGTCGTAAGGAGTACGTTCTGGCTCTGAGGCGCTTTGGTCCATTTCACTTTTTCTGAGGGCGTTCCCAAAGTGAGCGCGAAAGCACGGAGACCAGTGACGCTCCCAGGGAACTGAAGTGGGGATCAGGGGCAAGTGCGCCCCAGGGAGCACCCGGAGCGGTACTCCAGGGCCAGTGCGAGATCCCTCCCACTCCTACCGCCACCCCTAACCAGGCTGCTAGGGGAAGTTCCCGGGTGGATCCCCCAGTCTTCTCCCTTGGGTTCTTCAACCTACTCTTCCTGCTTGGTTTGGTTTTTTTCCCGTTAAGTCGTATTCCCTGGTCACTGAGCACTTAAAGTATGTTCCGGTTTTTACTCAACCCGGGCTTGGCGCAGGAGCCCAGTGTCACCGGGACAGCCGGGGAAGCCGGGATTCCCATCCCTGAGTGCTGGCCAAGGATTGGAGTCAAGATACTGCGGCAAAGCCCCCGCCCTAGCCCAGCCCACAGCCACCGTGCTGTTCCGCATCTGAAGAGCGTGGACAGGAGTTAAGAAACTAGCCGACAGCCACACCAACCTTGCACTGGCCAAGGGTCTAGATGGGCACATTTCGCCTGCTTCCTGCGCACCGGCAGAACAGAACAAGGCAGCCTGGTACAGTCCGGGGCAAATATTCCTAGGTAATTAAAGTCACTGCTTTCTTGATGGCTAGTTTCGTCTGTAAGTATTAGATTGAAAGAACCTTTGTCCTAACTCCAAGGGGGCACAGAGCTGCAGAGCGACATCTCCATTAGGTCTTGAAACGCATCCTACTTTTAATTTCCTGCTTGGAAGAAATCTGTCTCCTGCAGCAAAATTCCACATCTTCTCACAGCTCTGACACCAGCGGGAACTTCTTTGTCAACTAGGCAGTTAAATGACCACAGCGGTGTAGAATTGAGAATAGCAAGGGACTACAGCATCTAAAGGTGAACCCTCACGCCTTGCTGGACGGAGGATGGAAGGTCTGCATGACTGAGCTGTTCCTATCCAGATAGGCTGCAGCACACGTTAGACCCTGTAAGCTTCCTTGGATCTGAAGCTTGTGTCCTTAGCAAGAGGGGAAAGGGGGGACAGCAAAGCTCTGCACCCCACAACACATACCTAAAATATACTTCTTGAAAGTCTTGACTTTCAAAAAGTATAACTCTACCTCTGTTTTTAATGTTGTCCTTTGTATTAAAGATACATTAGCATGCTTAGATAGGCCTCTGAGCCAAAGCATACTAGATGGCAGAGTAAAAGAAATTAGGTTTCAAACTAAGGATAAAACTTTTATAGACAACACCTGGGCGAAAATAAAATGCAAGGGCCTTCCATTATACAAAGCAAACTTCACTGGTATATTTCACACCTGGCCAGCAAACTTCTGTTATACAACTTGACAAAATGTGGAGTTCTAGGCCCTCTCAAACATTTTTTTTATAACAGTATGAATTTCTACAGCTTACTTGAAAGGAAATTTATCAATACCTTTTAAAAAAAAAAAACATGTGGTTGCTGGGATTTGAACTCAGGACCTTCAGAAGAGCAGTCCGTGCTCTTGACCACTGAGCCATCTTTTAAGCCCTCAATTCCTATTTATAAAATTGCAATTCAATAAGACTTGTGAATGATTCATGGCTAAGAATGGTCCTGTTTCAATACTTGTCATGTATATATGAAACAATACAAAAATCTCACTTGCATTTATAATGACCACATACTTTCCATAATGTATACATTTATGCTACAAAATACTTTGAAGCAGATTGATTTGATGAGAATGAATGCCTGACTCTGGGAACATCACAGAAGAGGGGACCAAGGAGTGGAGGTCGGGAGGTTGGGAGGAAGTACTGTAAATACTGTCATGGGGACACAACATGACAACTGCACCTATGAACTCAAGGTAGCCATGGTTTCCTTCCCAAGATCTAGTCAACAAGAGCAGTCAGGTGCATGAGACTTACTTTCCTCTCATAGTGTATTGCTGGCATTTCTATGTGCTAGAAACTGTTAAAAAGCAGGAAGTCAGTGATGTTCACGGCAAGTCTGAAGTCTGCTGCTGTAAACCACTGGGTCCCCACTTCCGTCAGAGTCAGCATCCTCTTTGGCTGCTTGGCTTCCATCAGCTCCCAACTCTTGACACCCATAACTCCAAGCCTCCACTTAAAAGGTACCAAGACCCTTCCTGGGTCCTGATTAAAATTCCCTGGTGGGTTCTGTTAGTCACATCTGTGTGTTTGCTTCGAGATAGGCATGTTGCCAAGGTTGGTCTCAAGCCCGGGTTCACTCTGCCGCAGCTTCTTAAATGCTGGGATTACAAATGTGTACTACCACGTCTGACTTGCATAGGTTTCTTATTACTTGAGTTTTTGAACCCTTTTTATTTCTCCTTTACCTGGATCAAACTGTTTCTTTTTAGATCCTGCTCTTTCTCACCCTCACAATTAATCCTACTGCCTACCTGAGATGCCCCTCTGCCTGCCTATCTTGCAGAGACAGTCCAACACAGCAGTTTTCAACCTGTAGGTCACAACCCCTTTAGGGGTTAAACAATCCTTTCATAGAGATCACCTAAGACCATCAGAAAATGCAGATGTTTGCATTACAATTCATAGTAGTAACAAAATTAAAGTTATGAAGTAGCAACAAAAATAATTTTATGGTTGTGGGGATCACCACAACATTGAAGAACTGTATTAAAGGGTCACAGCATTAGGAAGGTTGAGAACCACTGATCTAATGGGTGTTTAAGGACTTGCTTGGGATAGACTACTGTTCTGGTGGCTCTGTGTACATAGGGAGCAGAATAAGCTATGTGCTACAGCGCCGCACCTTGTTACCTTGTGTTCTTGGGATGTAAGGGAGAGAAGGGTGTATGTGCATAGGTGTGTGATTCAGTTGTGTGTTGGGAGGCAGGAGTTAAAGGAGAGGTGGACTTGCAATGACACAAAATCAATCTGAAAATACAGAGTACTGGGAACACCAGGATTTCTATCCGTGCTGGGAACTTTTTGAATAAAGTAGCATGACAGGGCCAGCGAGATGGCTTGGTGGTTAAGAACGTGGGTGGCTCTTCTAGGGACCATGATTCCATGCCCAGCTCCTGCACGTGTCTTACAACCACCCGTAACTCAAGTTCCAGGGAATCTGACACACTCTTCTCACCGATGCAGGCACCAGGCCCACAGACGTAGATGCAGAAAAAAAGGCAAGAATTTCTTAATCATTATCCCATTTGGCATTTTATTGGCTGTCCTTTGCTCTTCTCCCAGTTTGACTTGTCCTACCCTACCAGTCCCACTAGCTTCTGTTAACATGTGAGCTGAAATGAAGCACATGGAACCTGGGTCCATGCCTGCCCTCTCCCTCAAGTCTATAGACCTTCAGCATCCTTGGTTCTCTTTCTTTCTCTCTCTCTCTCTCTCTCTCTCTCTCTCTCTCTCTCTCTCTCTCTCTCTCTCTCTCTCTCTCTCTCTCTGTGTGTGTGTGTGTGTGTGTGTGTGTGTGTGTGTGTGTGTGATAGTGAAGATTAAACCCACAGCTGACTTAGGCTGGGAATGTGCTCTATCAATAGTGGAATCTCCAGCCTAATTATTTGCTCTGCCACAGGGCTGTATGGAGTTCATAAAGTCCAAAAGGTTAACAACCCACAACTCACTCAGCTCATCTGGTCTCTTCTTATGTTGGCTCCTGGCCACCAGAGAGATTAAATTCTTTACTGGGTTGGGTCCTAGTGACCATGGTGCATTTTTCAGTGAGTGCCCTGAAACACCAAACTTTACCTCCAGTCTAAAGCAGACAGAGTGCCATTATGCTATGTCCTAAACAAAAAGTAGAAGCAAAGTGCTGCAACTATAAACTAACGCATGACTAAGGGGAACCTCCTCAATTGTTCAGCATCCCTAGATGAAAATGCAGATACTCCTATACTTAAAGGAAATAAAGAAGCTAAAAATGATGGAAACCACGTGGTTTTACAGTGGTTTCACACACAGCCCACACTTCCAGGTATCAGAAGTTCAAGGTGAAAGGCAGTAAATTGAACTGTCTACCAGTTGTACCCAAACCTGGGACAGGGCATGTTCCGCAGTCATAAACTGTTGCTATGGGAACAAAGTCTGGAGAGAGGCATCCAGAGAGCACCTGGCCAGGTCCTACTCATCTTTCCAGCTGCCATTTCAGACTACTAACTGTGAGACAGAGAAAAAGCAGAACCTGAAAAGAAGAACCACTGTGGTGTGATGGGTAGCCAAGAGTAGAGAGGAAATAAAAGGTATCTAAAAGTGCAAATGCCCAAAAGCCAGGCATGGTAGCACATGCCTGTAATCCCAGAATTCAAGAAGCTGAAGCAGAAAGATAATGGGTTTGAGGTCAGCCTGGGCTACATGCTTGCTTCAAAGCAAACAAACAAATGTGATTGCAACCCCACAGAGAATTCGTTATGGTCTAATTTTCATGGACACCTCCTCTAGCTCGGACCTCATATGTAAAGAGTTTAGCATGCTCAGCTTAACTAAATCACATACCCTTGTTTCCACAGTCATGTTTGATGTTTGGAAGCCTTGTTCCAAAACCACTTTAACTTTTATGTCTTAAGATAAAACCCTATAGGCACTTAGCCCTGTAGCACCCAGCCAACAGTTCCACATTGGGGAGATGAAAGAGGTAAAGGTCTAGCAGGAATTTCTGGTTGGTGTCAGGAATACAGCCTACATGGTCAGTGGGCAAAGGTCTCTTGGGCAAGTTGAGGTGAATAATATTGATACAAACAGGTTGTCTACCTTTCCTTTGACCACGCCTTATCATTCTCCTTAGGATTGCTAGCATTAACACATCCAATTAAAATTGGATGATATATAATAACGGTTTTAGTATATGACGCAAATATTGTACGTAGTTGTATTAAGTTGTTTTGTATGAATTTCGAATTTACTTTTATAGCCCATATTTGTATATGTGTGGTGTAAATGTGTGTGTGTGTGTGTGTGTGTGTGTGTGTGTGTGTGTGTGTGGAAGCCAGAAGACAACGCTGGGTGTTATTCTTTAAAGTGTCATCTATCTTTTTAAGCATTTTCCTTTTTTTTTTTTTGTATTTATTGAGGTAGGGTACACATATGTGCTTGTTCATATGCACACACACACATGTGCACTTACACACACACACACACACACACACACACACAATGGTACACACGTGGAAACCAGAGGCCAACCTGAGGAGTTGGTTCTCTTGTTTCTAATGTGTGTGTCCTGGGGATCCAAATGAAGTTGGCAAATTTGGCAGCAAATGCCTTTACCTTCTGAGACGTCTCTCAACCCTTTTCAATTTTTATTTTATTTTCGAAATTTAAAACAGGTCTCTCATTGGCCTCGAACTCTCTCATAAGCTCGGCAAGGCTGGATGGCCAGTGAGCCCATATGATCTGCCTATCTCTATTTCCTCAGCGCTGAGGTTACAAGTAGGTGCCCAGCTCTTTTTAGTGGGTGTTCTGGGGAACCCAGGACAGATCGTTCCTTACAAGCCCTCTATGGACTAAGCCATTTCTGCAGTTTTTCTTCTTTTTTTTTTTTTTTTTTTTTTTTTTTTTTTTTGGTTTTTCGAGACAGGGTTTCTCTGTGTAGCCTTGGCTGTCCTGGAACTCACTCTGTAGACCAGGCTGGCCTCGATCTCAGAAATCTGCCTGCCTCTGCCTCCCTAGTGCTGGGATTAAAGGCGTGCGCCACCATGCCCAGCTCATCTCTGCAGTTCTATGTCAAGTATTTTTTTTTTAAAACATTACACTGTAGGAGTCAGTTCTCTCCTTATGCCATGAGGGTCAGGTTTGGAAGCAAGAGCCTTTACCCCAATGAGCCACTCCACCAGCCTTATATTAGGTATTTTATCTAAACATCCAACATCTACTTGTTATTGATCACATGGCTACAACATAAAGTGTCTCAAGTCCTGCTCCTACTGCCAGAATACATAGCTAATCTGTTGAAAGTCTATTGTGTCTCAATAACATTCCCAGGAAGCTTGTATAAAATATTCCTTTCATCCTTGCAGCAATCCTGTACAGTGGGTATAATTCTCTATAAAAGGGACATGAACCATCTGTACTCTTCCCTGCCTCTACCTGAGATTAACTAATGTGCTAGTTCTCTATCAGCCAGAATGCAAACCTGGATGGTACGCCACCATTTCTCCTGCACTGCCCACAGGTAAGTATAGAGCATGTAATAGGTCGTGTCATGAAGATACCCACTTACCCTTCTAAATGATATTTGGAGATACTATCTTCAAATTACTTCCACAACAGTGTAATAAAGATAGGGTATTTGTGAGACCAGCTATTTTTACATAATACTGCAAGTCTGTCTTCTTTTCTTCTCCCACAGAACATATGTTTGACTCAATCCTAGTACAAAAAAAAAAAAAAAAAAAGGAAAAAGGAAGGAAGGAAGGAAGGAAGGAAGGAAGGAAGGAAGGAAGGCAGGCTCCCACAGTACATATATTTGACTCAATCCTAACATACAAAAGAAGAAGAAAGAAAGAAAGAAGAAAGAAAGAGAGAGAGAGAAAGAAAGAGGCAAACAAACAAACAAACAATGTAGTCACTTCACAGTGAGCCAAACCTCACCATTATTACCTCAGTTTGGATTTCAGTTGTTTGAACATACCTGATCATGCCTTCGGTGGGATTTTTTTGTTTCTGTCCCAGATATTAGCACTTTACATTGCTCTGTAAATTTCTCTAAACCTGATTCTTTTTATCATTTAAGGGCATTCTTGTTTCAAAGTCAATTGTGTATTTGTAAAAGTTCTTGAGTATTGGAGCTGCAGAGGCAGCACAGTGGATCAAGACTATTGAGGCTGATCTTTCCGAACTACGGGGGGTGGGGGGGTGGGGGGGGGGCTCACAACATCCAGAACTCCAGTTCCATGGGATCGGATGCCCTCTTCTGGCCTCTTCAGACACCTCATCCATGAGGTGCACGGACATATGTAAGGAAATATACACAGATAAGATAACAGATTAAAGTATGTTAAAGTTCTTGAGTCTTTTGTACCTCGCAAATGTTCAAAGTTCCAATCACGGCCAAGTGATGGTCTCATTGCCTGCTTATCCAAATGAGATGTAATCTCTCCAAATTGCCTTTCGTTTTGCTGAAACTCTTGCTCCTAGGATGTACCTGAGAGGCAACTGTTGAAGAAGACTCATTGTCTGGGTATTGATACTTAGGCATAATTCTGATAAGCACAGCATAGATGGAGAAATGTTCTGGGGGCTGGAGAGAGGGCTCAATGGTTAAGAGCAATGACTGCTCTTCTAGAGGTCATGAGTTCAATTCCCAGCAACCACATGGTGGCTCACAACCATCTGTAAAGGGATCTGACGCCCTCTTCTGGTGTGTCTGACGAGAGTGACAGTGTACTCACATACATTAAATAAATAAAAAAATATTTAAAAAAAAAAAGAGAGAGAGAGAGAGAAATGTTCTAAACTTAATATTCCATTCCACACACTTCGTTCTGTGAATCAGCCCACAAAAGTGCGCCTGGTGGTCTACAGGGCAGATATGTATGAAAATGATTTTAAAAATTGAGAAAACTCGCCGGGCGTGGTGGCGCATGCCTTTCATCCCAGCATTTGGGAGGCAGAGACAGGTTAGATTTCTGAGTTCGAGGCCAGCCTGGTTTACAGAGTGAGTTCCAGGACAGCCCAGGCCAACGCAGAGAAACCCTGTCTCGAAAAAACCAAAAAAAAAAAAAAATTGAGAAAACTCGAGAGACCAAAAGCATTTGAGGACATTGCTTTGAGTGTCTTTAGATATTGACCACAGATTTAAAAACTCTGTCTTAGCCCAAAGTCTCTTCTGTTGCAAAAGAAGCAAAAAAGCTTTCAGAAACGGGCGAAGTTTTCCTGGCAGTGAAATGCAAGAGGAAGCATTTACATTGATTCTTGGGGGAGGCTCTTGAGAATTAGCCTATGTCTTAACAACTGTGTGCCTGGTCCAGGGTATTGTTGGGTGAGCTGGAAGATCACAATGCCAGGGGCTCCCTGTGTGCTTTAAATATTAAAGCAAGCTCCAGGAGAGAGCTAGTATTATAAGCTGCTCAGGTTAGGCATGTAGGTTTTAGGTTACCCTGAGATTAAAGGCTCACTCACCTCCCCAGGCAGGGAATACACTAAGCCGGTTTAATTTGAAGTAGACACATATCCTGATGTTTCTGGACAGAGGGGTGGAAGTGGAAATGAACTCCCATTGTTTCTTCCATGAAATCCCAAAAGTATTAGTATTTTACAACAAGCATGAATCCACGTGTTCTAATAAGACCACGTATTTTATTATTATTATTTTCAAACCACATATTTTATTATTTTTACCTTTTGCAGTGCTGGGAACTGAACCTGTGGCCTATTATATGCTAATCAAATGCCATACTACTGAGCTACATCTACAGCCCCCAAAGTCATGAATTTTAAATTAACAGTTTTGTTTTAGCAGTTCTAGAGATCAAACCGGAGACCATGTGCATGTTTCCTAAGTATTCCGGTGGCCAGCAACATTGCTGGAACTTAATTCATGCACAGGGCTTGAGAAGCGCTGCAGGGATGACACAGCGCCAGAGGGAATGTGGTGACGATCGACTCACAAGCCAAACTTGGAAGGAAGCCAGGAGAAGGCTGCCTCTCATGATCAGATTAGCCTCCTGTCATTCCCTATGCTGTAAACCCAAGCTGTCAAGTGAACCCTAAATCCAAAACAAAACAAACAAACAAAAAACCCTCAGTCTCAAAAATCTGCTATCCCATAGCTAACATTAAGTGCTTACAGCACACACAGAGCGGAGATTTTTATATGTAGTTGGAAAATGACAAGCTGGGCTGTGGCAGTACATGCCTTTAATCCCGGGACCTCAGGAGGCAGAGGCAGGCAGATCTCTGAGCTCCAGGCCAGTCTGGGCTACAGAATGAATACCAGAATAGCCAGGGCTACACAGAGAAACCTTGTTTAGAAAAACCACAAACCAAAACAAAAAGTCCATAAGGAATGCATGGGTTGAAATAAATAGTTAAGCTCTTACTGCCACCTGCCCCAACTCCAAAAAGACAGGGAGGGACTGTCCACTATGCAGGCTCAAAGGACTTTTGGGCTCTCTAGCTGTGGGAGAATGCTCCTGGCAGCCATGGGCTCACTGCTGGAGCCAAGAGAGAAGGCGGCCTGACAGTCAAGGGAGAGGAAGCCAGAGCAGGATATCAGGCACATCTGTTTGACGTTTCTATCCCAGGGAGCATTTTGTAACAAGCACACCATGACTCTGAGAGATTCCTGGGTTCATGGGCCTTAGCTTATTCTAAGAAGTTTCCGGAATTCACCAAGGTTTGCCTTCTCCATTTAGTGCTGAGGGGTACTGAATAGTCACCAGAGTTGGTAACATGCCCATCCCTGGTTTTGGACCACCCCCACCCCCCCACCGCCACCACCACCACCACCACCAACACCCCAACAACAACAACACCACCACCGTTGCCAAGGACTAGTTTCTCAAAGTTTCTCAGTTCTGGAGAAAAGCACGGCCAACTAATATAGTTCTGGCTTATATCGAAGAACATCTGAGCACAGACAACTTACCTGTCAATCATCCTATTGCACAGCCCATCGAGAGTGGACATTGAGATCCACAAAAGGCATCTTCTCCCCAACGTAATCCCAGCTCCTAAACAGATGCCCCCTTTTCAAGCACTGTCCCAGCTATCTAGAGTCCCACCTCTGACGCAGGGCCCTCTTCCCTTGCAGCCAGCTCTTGCTTTGTTTGTTTGGTTGGTTGGTTTTTCCGAGACAGGGTTTCTCTGTGTAGCCCTTGCTGTCCTAGAGCGCACTGTGTAGACCAGGCTGCCTTTGAACTCAGAAATCCACCTGCCTCTGCCTCCCAAGTGCTGGGATTAAAGGCATATGCCACCACTGCCCCGGGCCAGCCCTTGCTTTTGGACTTCTCCAAGGGAACTCCATTTGGAGGAAGGCGTAGACTTCACTTTGTAAGTCCAGAAGTCATAACAGGGTGGCTGTTTGGGACCAGGAAGTGCTTTAATAGTCTGACCAGGGTGACTCCATACAGTGCTCAGATGACACTCGAGTTTACTGGATGGAGTCCCCAGGTCAGTGGGAAAGTGGAACGAGGCTCTGCCACTTGTGCTTCTGGTCCAGGCTATGAAAGCTACTAGTGACCCAAGATACAGTCTTCACTTTCCAATTGACACTGGATATTCTATTTCGGATTAATGTATTCCGCGGCTACAGGAGACTCCAGAGAGGACTGATCGCCCTGATACTCAGGTTGGGAGTCAGGACTATCTGGTCTAAAGCTAAATGACTCCACGCTGCGTGCCAGCTATGAGTATTGGAGTGGGGTGTGGGATTGGAGTTTTAAGGGCTCACACCAGAGAGGCACAATCCTCCTTTCTGATGATCACGCAGAATCTGGTTCTTCCTTGTTTTTTCTTTTTTTGTTTTTGTTTCCTTCCCACTCTAAGCCCCAGGTACAGTGAACAAACCGCCGCGGTTAAGCACTGTTTCTTCCAACCCAGACTAGCAGAGCCCCCCCCCCCCTCAGTATTTCCCGACACGCCCCGCCTGTACACCACTCAGAGGCGTCTCTGGGCAGTTTCTCAGACGCTCCCTGAGGTCCAGCTTCTCGAAAGGCTTTCCACTTAGGCGAAGCCATCCTGCCAACGTCCCGAGCCACTCCCAGCTTGTGTCCCAAAGATTTCAGGAGAGGTTTGGGGCTGGCATCTCGCCAGTCCACAGCTCCCTCCATCCTGGTACCAAGGAAAGCTACTCCGCGTGTTTCCCGCCCACGGCAGCGTCTGAGAACCAGAGCGAGAACTGTCCCTGTCCCACACAGCGACAGGCTGCGCGCGGACTCGGAGCCGCCTCCGGGCCTCTGAGATAACGGATCGGCGGACCCTCCCGCTATATCCCGCACCTGTCACCCATTCCAAATCTCCGTGCTGTCCGGCAGTCCTTTAGTTTCCATCCTCTCCCGCCGGGCTCCCTTACTGCTCCTCCAACTAGCTCCACGAGTCCCCTTTCTTCGACATAAAGAAGGCAGCCACGATGCATTGTGTACAGCTGGGATGCGCTAGTGCGGAGCACAGACCCGATTCCAGCTGGTGTCCCCCCCAGCACGGGACCGCTCCGATGCCGCAGCCCCACCCTCAGGTCCTGAGTGCCCAGCCGGGATTACGGACACAGCCCCACAGCGAAGATGCTTACCTTGCCCTTGGCAAGCAATTCCATAATGTAGCCAAATTCACTCATCTCCTCTGACTCCGACATGGTCAAGACCCTTTAGGAACTCTAGACCAGCCAGACGGGTTCATCGAATGTGGTCCTTCCCCCGCCTTTCTCTCTGTTCAGCTTGAGTTTGCCCAGCCCTCCTCCAGAGGCACAGTTAAAAGTGGAGAGGAGAAAGCCGAGGGCGGGGCCGGGTGGGATGCAGGCCCAGGAGGACCTGGGCAGCCTTGTCCAGCCTCCCTGGCCCTGGCTGCACCAGGCTGGCCAGCGCCAGCTAACGGAACAAATAAGGGCGGCGGCGGCGAGCTTGTGTCCAGCCCTCCCGGGTGGTGCTGGGACGAGGCCACGCCTCCTCGGGGGTCGTGTCCCCCAGCGGTCCCGACAAACACGCCAGCACACAAAGCGGGGCTCCTGGCAGGCGAGCACTCAGCCCCGACAGCTCCAGGGACTTGATCTGATGCCGGGTAGACTGGCGCTCCCGGGCTCTAAGAGCCAGGACAAGAAAAAAAAAAATCCCCATAGCGTTGTGGGAGGTGTGAGGGCAGAGGAAAATGAATGCAAAGGAGACACAACAAAGAGCCTGGCTTCCAGAGGAGAAAAAAGTGAAGGCCCAGGAAATGGCACCGCCGCTTCTCAAGTCAGCCTTCCTGAAATCCAATAGGTAACAAAGACCAAGACGGGGCTTCTGAGATGAGAATAGACACAGGGATTGTGTTGTAAACACTCCAAGTGTGTAGGGTTTGATAAGATCTCAATAGCCTCCAGATGCTCAACTTTCCCTTAACAAAAGAATGAAGGAACGGAAAAGCATTTGTGCCAGCAAGGTTCCTGGACTCTCACCTTTAGTTACGACACACTCTTCTAATTGTTCCTTTTCCGTGCAGCTTCCCGGCTCGAAGACTTCATTTTTACAGCTATCTCTCTAAGAGGTTTGCTGCTGGAGTGGCCACAGCTACTACTCTTTGCTTCGCAATCGACTTCTCTGCTCTAGGCTTTCTCTGAGTCATAGGACTGACTTTATGTATTTGTTTGTTTGTTTGTTTAATCATTTATTTATTTACTTCAACTGACAGTGATAATTAGATTGGACATGATCACCATTGGACAAAAACGTCCTCTTTGGGGAAACTACTTTTCTGAAGAAGGTTGGAGCGGTTTGCTCTGGGCCGGCCATCAGAGGCAGGGAGCTGTGTGGAAATGGTCTGATCTACAGTTACTTTGGAGGTCCCCTGCCTCAATCAGCCCTAGCCGTTTTTCTTCTTTGGGGGGATATTTTGTCATTTTTCCTCTGTGACAGAGAAATCCAAAAAGTATCCATATTTCCTCCTCTCCCTCTTAGCTCTCCTTCATGCGGCCATAATCGCTGAGTAATTGTACTCTGTTCTCCCACATCATCGCTGCTTCTTGGGAGAATGTTCTTGTCTGGCAGTTGATAGCCTCTCCGAACCGGCAGCAGGAGTGTGTGCCTCATGTTCAGTCAGAGCCTTGCTGGAAACAAACACTGTGGCAGAGTTTCTGGAGTGCAGTCTGCCAGCTTGATCATCTCCAGTTGTCTAGGATCTCCGACTCACTCTTTGCTGGCAGAGGGGAAACTCCTCGTAGATGTCCAAAACAAACAAACCAGACAAACAAACAAAAAAAGCCCGTAGCATCCATGAATAGGTATTTCAGTATTAGCAGTTCATGGTGGATAGAGATTTCACTCTAGAAATCAATGTTTCTTACACCCAAAATGGAATCTGACACATGAAAGGAAAAACAAAATAAACAAACAACCACTGTGTGAAGGTGAGCAACTAATCTATGTCTCTGTTGGAATAAGAAGTGTCACGTACACAAGCCAAATGTTAGGGCTTCGGAGCCTTCCCCACAACCTCACCAGAAGCCTCAGCTCGCATACCCTTTGGGAGAACTGAGTCCTGTGTTTACTCTTAGCTGGAGAGAAGGCTGGCACGGTGACCGTTGTACTCTAGACATATCGCCATTCAAAACCAGAGCAAAGCTTTGTAAGTGAGGAAGAGGAGGAGACAGATACAGAAACTGTTTCTACTACACTTTGGGTTTTAGGCCCATTCAACTTCCCAAGTTTCAGTTTCCACTGCTATAAAACGAGTTCATGGAACATAGAAGAAATTGTCCATGGTATTTGTCTACAGATGAAATTGTACAACTGGAAGTGTTTCATGCTTGCCTGAAAAATGCTGCAAACTACATTTATATTTTAATATAATGTAGTTAAAACAAAAAAAAAAAAACGACTGGTTTTTTCACTGCTATAAAACGACTGGTTTTCTCACTGCTATAAAACGACTGTTTTTTTCACTGCTATAAGACGACTGGTTTGAACTAACTTCCCTAACAGTTCTTGGTGCCAGGCTCTCTGATCTGAGGACCCCTTTTTGCCACCTGGCCACACTGGCTGCCCATCTCCTCCGTGAAGATGCTGCTGTTACAAAAGTGTTGTTCATTTGCTCCCAGGAAATTCTGTAGCAAGGAACCCTTACTCTAGACTCCTACAGAGGCCAAGGAAGCAGGAAGAGAGAAAGTGAAGACTTCAGAGCCACGTCAGTGCCTAGGAGTGAGATGCAGTTTTGGTCTTAGTGCTTGGGGGGCATTTGTATCTCATCATTCACATGTGAGGGACCATATAGAGCATTAAACCTCTCAAAGATGACAGGAAGACAAAATGAAGAGCATGTCCAGACTCCTGAAATCCGTGGCATTGACATTAAAGACAGATGGTGGAACTGTCACTAGGCAAACAATTAAAAGTTGCTTCATTTTTACCTACTAAGAACAAAAGCAAACTAAAACCACATAGATTAATATCAAACTTCGTTCCCAAAAGTGAATTTATATTTTTCAAAAAATGAAGAGAAAATGAAGGTTAAACACAGCAGATGTTATTCTCAGAAAACTTTACCACCAAAGAAAATACTCAAAAAGGATTACATAGTGTACAAAGTATCAACACTGGGACCAGCAATGTTAAAGGGTCTCTTGTAAAAACTCTACTTGACAATTTTCATCAAATGAAGAAAAATCTTCAATATAAACTGCTTTCCTGGGGTTGGACAGATGGCCCAACAGTTAGAAACAGATGGTTTTTCTAGAAGATTCAAGTCCAGTCTCCTACATGAGCATAGCCACCTGAGGCCATCCTGAGGCCAGGTTGTGTTGGTGCTGCTGCTGAGGGCCATGAATGGGTCTGTGGTCCTTGAGCCATGCTGAGCTAGCCCCACCCCTCATTCCTCCCTCCACCACGTGGCTTCCCACAGTTGATGGATTCTGGCAGGGGTGCAGATGGAGAAAGACTCACCTTCCCTTCTAGGGTGTGGGCGGTGCAGGTGGAGAAAGATTCATGCCCCTTCCAGGGCTGGCCACTAGCTGGCCACTAGCTGACCATGCTCCAGTAAGTGTATGGACAACACAAAGTGGACCTATTTCTTTCTTTTCCTTCTTCTTTTCTATTTTTTTGGGGGGTGGTGGTGGGGGGGGGCTTGGGAAAGAGGACATGGGGGAGGGGTAGACATGGGAGGACTGGGAAGTGGTCAAGATTAAGGTTTGTGATGTGAGATTCCCAAATAATTTAGAAAGAGAAAGAAGAAAGCCTTGTCTTTTAAAAACACCTTTATTGAAGCAACAAAAACTCATATCATGACATTCAGTGTATTCTAAGAATACACATTTGAGATTTTTTTTTTTAATCTTCTGGGTAAAGAGTTGGTTTATGTTTGGATAGGATCTGGCTATGTGATCCAGGTTGCCCTCGGTCTCAGTATCTCCTTCCTCTGCTTCGAAGGTGCGGGCGTCGTGGGTGTAGCCAGTGTCTGTCTTACTGACTTTAATTATGGAGCTAGGTGATCCTAACCCCATTCTTAAGCCTTGGACTCTCTGTATGCTTTCAGGTTTTCTTCATGACCTTGTAGCTTTTAGTGTTCGTGTTTTACATGTCTGTTATTTATGTCTAGGTAAGAATTTTATTCTGGTTAGTATTGCTGTATCCCTGAGTGGCACACAGCGGGAACTGTCAAAAAACAGCTTCTTTGCCTCCTCAGCCTGCAGCCACCATGAGGCTCAGCCACAGGAGCTGTCCACAGTGGTGGCAACTGCTCTCCAGCCCCCTCAAGCAGCTGAGCAATGATGGCACCTCAGCAAAGCTGCCTGCAGCCAGGAAGGTCTTCCTGTCCTAACCCTGATGCAGGGAAAGGGGGTCAGGGTGGCTTGAAAAAAGCCACCAATCCCTGAGCAGGAAAAACCCCTGGAAAAACTCCTCCCCCTAAGAAGCCCTATATGAGCCCTGTCCTTTGTTTAATTCCCTGATGTCCACTTTGGGAAGCAGAGGCAGGCAACCCTCAAGACATGCCTCCACACCTTGGACACTCCCGATAGGTCAGTCTCTTTCATGAGATTTGTTGGTTCTCTCGTTGGAAGAAGCCAAGCAGCAATGGCCCAAGAAGTGGAACAGGACTGAGGCTCCTGAGCTCCTCAGCTCAGTTGGGGATCCCCTCCCCTGAGAGCTGCAACACCTCTGCTGTGGCTGCTTCCTCTCAGAGCTGTGTGGTTCCTGGGCTGTCATGTCTCAGGATGCCCTTCCATGGGACACTGTCCCACCTCAAAGCAGTGTGGTTCCTGGACTTCCGAATTCCAGGACACCTTTTCATTCAAGCAGGAAGGCCAATAATTGCTAGGAATGAAGGTCATCTCTCTTGATTTATTACTATTATTATTATTATTATTATTATTATTGTAGGTATAAACAAATAATTTTTGTATAATAAAGTTGCATCCTGTAATGGTATAAAATTCATTTAGTTCTGCTAAAATGTGTTTGTAAATTTCTATACTGTCTATAATTCAGATATTTTCATTTTTTTCCTTTCTAATCACACCTTTAACTTACCTTTCTTGTCATATTGCTATGGTTTTTTCAGTAAGATAATTAATGAGTGTTACAAGAATGGATAACCTTTCCTTAGACCCAATATTGAGCAAAAAATATTCAGTCTTTCATTTTTATGTATTGATTACTTTCATCTTATCTATTGACTACTTTAGCTATCTCATAACATTTTATATTGTACTTTTGTCATTTAGTTAATAAAAAATTCAGTTGTCACTTGTAATCTTTGATACATGAAATGAGTTGCTTAATTTTCAAATTATACTAAATATTTTATATTTTCTATATATTTGTGTTGGTTTCTAATGTAATTCTTCTTGTGTCAAGACTAAAATAATTTTTTTATTTTTTTAGATTTATTGATTTTATTTAATGGGTATAATTTGCAGGGGTGCAGATGCAGATATGTCTGCATGTGCATCCTGTGCATGGTGCATGCCTAGTGTCCACAGAAGTCAGAAGAAGGCATTGAATTTGCTGGAAATAGAGTTAGGGATAGTTGTAAACTACCATAGGGGTGCTGGGAATTGAACTCAGGTCCTTTTCAAGACCAACTAGTGATCTTAATCCATGAGCCATCTCTCCATCCCAATTTTAAAATATGTGGAGGCTATTTTGTGATCCAGCACAAAAGTTGGCAATTTTTCTTAAAGGGTAAGACATTGACTAAATACTTTAGATTTGCAGCCAGTTTGTGTCACTACTCAGCTCTGATGTTATAGAATAAAAATCGAACAAACAAAAAACCAGTTGACAGCTGATAAACAAATCAGTGTAACCTGTTCCAACAACATATACAATTGGGCATGAAGGTTAATCTTATTTTCAACTTGACTGGATTTAGAATCACCCAGGAGATACACCTCTGAATAAGTCTGTGAGGTATTTCCAGTGGGGTTTAACTGAGAGAGAACAAACCACCTTAAAGGTGGATGGTACTATCCCATGGTCTGGAAACTTGGTAGTATCAGCCATATGGTACTCTCTTAGCAGGCATACAAGATGCAATGAGAGGTCTGTGGAGACTTGCATGAAGCTTCTAGAAAAAAAAAACTGAGGCCAAACAATATTTGGTAAGGGTCACATTCCCTGCAAGGATGCAATGCCTTGATAAGGCACTCTGTGAAGCTTGAAGGTGAGGCCTAAGTTGCAATGATGATCCCAGAATACTGGAGATACCAACATTGTAAGCCATCCATGCAAACCACACCTCAAGCCTCAAAGAGAAAGGGTTCACCAGGAGCCAAATATGAGTGACCGTGGCCTGAGAGCTGGGATTGAGGCTGTTCCTCTGTGAATTAGTGGCACAAGATTCTAGTAATTACAGAATGAAAGAAAGTTATAAATCATTGTATTACCAAACACACAAATGGGGACTGGAGAAAGGGAGGATTACAAAAGTGGCGAAAATTCTGTTATAGTTTTCAGTGTGATCTGGTGGCATTCTTGGCCTTTGGTTCAGTGGACATTGGTGGTCAGCTAAAAATACCCTCCAGAGGTTTTCCTTAATAGTCAAAAAGATATTAAATCAGACACGAGGGAGGACAACAAGTGGCTGTTATGGGAAATAAAAATCACTGCAGATAAAGTTGCTCTGGATCTGAAATACCCTAATCCTTCACAGTCATAAGGTCCTCATCAGTCACTCTGCCTGTAGATCTTCAACCGATAGTTGACGATTTTGATTACAGTCTCCGGGAAGCCTTTGTCTCTGAATAGCTAAGAGTGGAAATGCTGGGCCACGTACAATGAGAGTTCATGTTGCCAAACTGCCTGTCCAAACAGCTGTTTCACCTGCTCAAAACTGAAAAATCTGGAAGGTATCCATCTCCCCACACTCTTATGACTGGGATCCTCAGGTCTTTGATTTCTTATACCTCCAGTCATGTGGTCCAAAGAGATTACATGAAAATTTACAGCCACAGAAGAAAAGACAGTCTTTAATCAATACATTTACCAAGTGCACGGCTAGAGACATCGGGTGGGTCCGGTAGAGCAGAGAGTACCTTCTGTGGGACTGTGATTGTATCTTGCAGTGTTCTGAGCTTTAAGATGAGAGAGAAATGGTCTGCTAAAAATAACAAAACATTTTAAAAGGTTTACCTAGCACTTACAAAGATATTGGGCCAGGGGTTGGTAGAAAATGGCTCCTAAGGGGACTGACAAGAGCTCAGGGCAAATTTGACTCTGATTGGCTAAATACCATCTCTCTGTGCTGCTGTATTCCTGAATCCCACTCCGTCTGCAGGGTCTCCAGCACGGATGTGATCTCAGGGGACTTTGGCTCACATAAGAAAGAAGCCATGCCTACCATTTTCTTCTCTTTCAATACTGTGGGCTTTAAATTTTAATTGCATAAAACACTATTGGGAAGAAAAGCAGTGCATTAGCCAAAGATGTGTCTCTGTATGTCTTTCTTAAGTAGCTTTCCAAACAACATTTACCATCATTTCTTACAGTTTCCTCTGATCAATCCAGTTTGATCAACTATCTTCATCTATGTCAATATATCAATTACCCTATCCCACCTTAGCAAATGAAGCCCTGGTAACCATGTGACCCAAAACCAATATTTCTTCGCACATTCTTTTTCTTTCTTTTGAGGTAAAAAGCACACTGCTTCCTTCACAGACTCTTAACTTCAGGACTTTATGGAACACAGTCTTTGACCCAAAGATGGTGACAAGTGCCTTGAAATCCTTTACATAAGGACAAGGAACCAATCCTTAGCCTAGGCTTTCCATAATGGAAGAGTTGGAACAGTGTGGCCATAGCCTAAATCCATCCCCAGCTCCAAGGGAGGAAAATCTGTCCCTATGATAAGCAAGACTTTACTAGAAGGAAGTTTAATACAGCAAGACCAGGCTGTCTTGGGAAACAGTGACCTAAGACATGCTTCTAAACCTATGACCTCCAGGGCTTAGATCCCAGTGTGACAATCTTCACTCACGAACTCATCCACCAAGCATAAACACCTACCTACTGTGGGCTACGTGGTGCTCTGGTAGTGGAGATTCCAAAGTGAATAAGGAAAGAAGATTCTCAAAGGAGGGATGTCCCTTTAGCACCATGTTTATGACTTGGGAAGCTGCAGCTTTGCATTGGGCTTTTTTGATGCTGAGGTAATATGATCTCAGCAGGTCCTGCAGAACCTTTTCTCCTTCAGGCCACTCTAGGTGAAATGATACACCACTTCTTCCCGGGCAGATGAGCTATACAAAGGCATCATCAGTTGTCATTAGATATGGCAAGACTATATCGGATAACAGTGGTCCTGTCTAGCTCGCCACCCCCACCCCCAACGCTGGGGCAGGAGTCTTTGGGAGACGTCAGCTTCTGTAGGTACACGAAGGTGGGACTCGGTGAGAACTCTGATCAATACAACCGCAGCAGCAGCATAAATAATTTAGCCACGGGCTCCGTTTTTAGTTTCTTTGATCTGCCTCACTCATCGGGCCTGGTTGTATTACTGACACAAAAGTTTGCCTCTTTCAAGGCTGAGGGACCTTGTGGCAGTAGCTCAGTCATCTTCTTGGGTCAGAGGTCCACTTTGCCTTCTTTAATCTCCTGTGTGGTGAAGCTTGAGTGTTGTGTTTATATGTACCGTTCTGAGGCGGCTGGGCATATCTGCTTTAGGGTTCCTTCTAACACTGTGAGTTTTTTAAAAAGCCGTGGCTCTCAAACCTTCCTAATGTTGCGACCCTTTAATACGGTTCCTCATGTTGTGGTGACCCTCCCCAACCATAAAATTGTTTCACTGCTACTTCATAACTGTAATTTTGCTGTTATGAATAGTAACTATTTGGCATGCAGTAAATAGTAAATATCTGATATGCAGCCCCCGTGAGAAGGTCATTTGATCAACAAATGGGTCTTGACCCACAAAGGGGTCATGACGGACAAGTTGAGGACCACTAGATAGCCTGACTGCAGAAGCCCCCCACCCCCACTCCTGTTTTTCAGTTACTTGGGAAGTTGTTTGCTTGATAGGTGTTGACTAAGGGAGGCAAGGCAGAGGGCTGGAAGGGGGTTAATCCTCTCAGGTCTCAGGTCTGTATCTGCTTTGCTTTTTTCTGGGCAGTGAGAGAAGAGGAGGAACATGTTAGGAGGTCTGAAATAGAGAAAGGCTGGCTACTGATTGATGAATAGAGAAAAATGATAAATCCTGATGACTGCTCAATTTTTCTACCGATATATGTTTTTAAGATTACTCTCCTATTGCATCAGGCATCCCCAATAAAGGGCATAACACATCTCTCCATTAAATGGAAGTTCAGAATATTAATAACATCACCATGGGCCACTCGCTTATTGATTAAACTGAGTATTTGGTAAGGCTTAAGCACTGTTGTTTCTTTATAGAGGATGGAAGTGTCTGGGGCGACATTCACTTAGTGCTAAGAAAGAGCTTCTATACGCATCACACTATAAAAGTTGCATTAGCTTTGAAGAGCAGGAAGGACAACCTTTGCCCAGGCACATTCTCAGCTGTTCCTAACTTATAACTTGTCTTACACCACAAGGTCAGGAGCTATGGTGTGTGTGTGTGTGTGTGTGTGTGTGTGTGTGTGTGTGTGTGTGTCTGGCTCGTTTGTGTTTGTGTAGGAGTATAAATTTTTAAGACAGGGCTGGAGAGATGGCTCAGTGGTTAAGAGCACTAACTGCTCTTCTGAAGATCCTGAGTTCAAATCCCACCAANCTATACGCATCACACTATAAAAGTTGCATTAGCTTTGAAGAGCAGGAAGGACAACCTTTGCCCAGGCACATTCTCAGCTGTTCCTAACTTATAACATGTCATATACGACTAGGTGAGTAGCTGTGTTGTGTGTGTGTGTATGTGTGTGTGTGTGTGTGTGTGTGTGTGTGTGTGTGTGGTGTGTGTTGGGGGAGGAGTATAAATTTTTAAGACAGGGCTGGAGAGATGGCTCAGTGGTTAAGAGCACTAACTGCTCTTCTGAAGATCCTGAGTTCAAATCCCACCAACCACACGGTGGCTCACAACCATACGAAATGAGATCTGATGCCTTCTTCTGGGGTGTCTGAAGCCAGCTACAGTGTACTTATGTATAATAATAAATCTTTTTAAAAACATAAAAAATAAAAAAAAATTTTAAGGCTCTCTGAAATATTTTATTACACTCACTTACTTAGTGTGTGTCTGTGTATTCGTGGGGGTCACACACATGCTACAGCACATGTGTGGAGGTCAGAGTTCAGCTTGTGCAGTCTCCTGTGCTGTGTGGGTGCCAGGAACCAAGCTCAAGTGGCCAGGCTTTGCCTTAAAGAGAGAGAGAGAATGTGTTTTTGTGTGTGTGTGTGCGTTTAAGGCCATTTTTTTCTCTGATCATTCATGATATCAAGGGACATAAAATTGAAAGCATGTTGAGAATTGTATTTACTGACCTGTTTCTTCCTCCTAAAAATGTCACAGTTCCTCAGATTGGAGAGATGGCTGTCAGTGTCAGGAGCATTGGCTGCTCTTCCAGAAGCCTCTGGTTCCATTCCCACCACCTACATGGATCTGATGCCCTCTTCTGACCTCTGCGGGTCAAAGCACGTCCTAGCCACACACACTAAGAATTAATTTTAGGAAATTTACCTTTACTTCCTTGGCCCAGACCCTTCCCCTACTCCTCCGGGTTCACTGTTCTTCATGCCTTCTCATGAACTCTGCTTTACCCGAATATACTGTCTCTCATGGACCAGGCCATTCATTTGACCTGTGCCCATAATGTCACAGCACCTGCACATCTCTCCAGCTGGACTGCTGCAGCCCCAAGTACCCCCCTCAACGCCACGGGTGTGAGGGGTACACTCTGTAGATAGAAGGCGATGCCACCATTTGCATGGCCTGCCACATGTCAGAAGATAATCAGAATTAGTAAGACACCGAGCATGATTGACAGCATCCTATCCGCAGCCATGGCTTTGTATTGGGAGTCATAGCTCTTCATTTACAGACACACGCATAGCATTGCATTCTATCAGGGGAAATGTTCCACTACAGTTTCTGCTTTGAATAAGTCTACTGCAATTTTCTTCCTAAGGCATTTCTGGAACGCAGTGGCAAAATTTATGAATGTTTCCTTAGAGAAGCTATAGGGCTACCTTAGCATAAATGAGAAGGCTGTTTTAGAGCTGCATCAGCCTGTTGGGAAAGCTCTGGGTTTCAGAAACGTATTTTGCAGAATGATGTTTACACTCAAAAAGGGATTTTTGTTAATATTTCTCTTGTAACATGTAAACATTCATAATATGTGTCTTGTTCCAAATAATTGATATTTATTTGAAATATTTGTATTTCATATCATCCCAAGAGGGTTTTATGTCTTCTTTCTTAATGTACTGCTAAGACATATTTGGCTAAGGTGTATTAAAGGGAACACACCACATATTTCAGCCACAGAGGTACTCATTCAGCAACAAACTTTTAAACATTTCTGGCAAGCTACCCCATTACTTTGCTAACAACAACGGCTATAAACAAAAATGGCTATAAAGAATGATGTATTCAACACCTGCTAGGTCCTAAGAAAGTTCTGTTCAAGGGCTAAATGAACGTTATCAACTTTATAACTGAGGTCAAGAGGAAAGTTTTAGCCTACTTCAGTTAGGAAAACTTCTCACTATCAAATCCAGATACACCCTTTCTTTCCTTAAAAGACAAATCAAGGGCTTAATGCTGAATGTTTCTTTTTGGAAAAAAAAAAATCTGAAAATAATTCCTCAGGAGGAAAATCTTCCAATTAAAATTTCAGAATAAAAGAAGGAATTGCCAGTTTTCTTTCCTCTCAATTGTCTCAGGATTCTGCTTAATACTGTGAAGTTAAAGGGTTTCCTTAATTCTAATTAAATCGTGTGGAAGTCAAGCCTGGCCGCCTTGGTCCAATTCTAATTCTTTAATTGTTCGGCCCACCGTACCTGCATTTTCCAGATGATTTGTGCAAATGGGAACCAGAGATGGTCCTGCAGCTTTGTCGTCACCTGCCAGCAACAGCACAGCCCCAGTCTGACAACTGTCATTTGTGGTACATGGTTCCACCTTCCTTGTCACAGGATCCAGAGAAATGTGAGCGACTCAAAAACAAAAACACAGCTACATTTGGTAGCCTTCTTTGCAGAAGGGCTTGCCCATGGATGGCAAGATCCATGTTTAGTGGCTTCTGGAGAAAGCACAATGGATCGCCACCCTGAACTGCTGAGGAGAACCTGAGGCTGGAAGTTATATGAGAAGAGAGGGCCCAAGGGGCAAATCAGTGGAGCTGCTACTCTAACTCTTACTTACCCACCTCCTGCTTCTTTCATTCAAGAATTTATTTAAATCACGTCTTCTGTTAAGTCCAGGTCAACACAGGTCCTAGTGAGAGAGTCACCTAACAGTCATTTAACTGATAAAAATGTTATTGGGGGGCTCATCACTTAAGAGCATTTGTTGCTCCTGCAGAGGACCTGGACTTGATTCTCTGCTCCCACGTGGTGATTCAGAACCACCTCTAACTCCAGTTCCAAGAGATCTGACTCCTTCCTTTGGACATCTTCAGACACCAGACACCAGCCACATCATATACATACATATATGTAGGTAAAACACTCATATGCATAAATAAAACACTCTAATTTTAAAACATGTGTGTGAGAGAGACAGAGAGTCAGAGAGTTTGGAAGAGGTCAGAGGAATCTGTGGGCACCAGTATTCCTACCATAGAGATTCTGTGGGCA
>NC_034604.1:40895502-40929511 GCF_900095145.1 Mus pahari
CACCAGTATTCCTACCATAGAGATTCTGTGGGCACCAGTATTCCTACCATAGAGATTCTGTGGGCACCAGTATTCCTACCATAGAGATTCTGTGGATCAAGGCTTTTTCTGTGGAGCAAGTGCCTTTTTATCTCATTTGTCTTTTAATAACATATTAGCTTCTCTGTATCTCACCCTACTCTTTTTTAATGGGTATAATATGGACCCAAAGATTATTACAAGGACTGAGCTAATACATGTTGAGAATTTAGAATGACAGTCAACATGGTCTGAGGGCTCAGTGAATCCTCTCTGCTGCTGCTGTTCATACCTGCGTCACCCATGACGTGGTAGTTGGGAGTGTAAATGGAATTGGCATACGAGGAGGAAAAAGAAAATCTCTGCTGTGGTTTCTTATCACCTTCACTAGAGTCGCAGAGCTCGTCACAGAGTTTAACAGGACACATGATATTTCTCAGCGAAGAGTTCCGTGCAGACTGAGAGGCAGTTCCAATACATCTGCGTGACTCTCGTCCCTGCCGGAGAGGGAGAAAGGTTGGTGTTGGTTTGAGTGGCAGGTCATAATGACGGATGATGTGCTCCGAAGCTGGAGTCCACATTCACTGGACCAATAAAGGCTGTGTGTGTTTCAGGACCCTAGACTGCTTAACCGCTGTTGGGCTGTGATTCCAATTTCAAAGCATATGGGAGAGAAAAATCAATGGTTGTAAGTTTTACATGTGCAGTAAAGGGACAGTTGTTTTTAAAAATGCTGGAAACTGGCGCAACCATGCTGTCAGGCACTCTACCACTGGTATACAGATAGATATATAGATACGGATACAGATACAGATATGTAGACATAGATATATAGATATGGTACCTCTTCTCTTGATGGCCTAAGTTGCCCAGGCTGACCTTGAACTTTCAACCTTCCTGCCTCAGCTTCCCAAGTGGCTGGCTTACAGGTATGCAACTGTTAGGCCTGGCTGAAATCTGAAACGTTTCTGCAGATAGTTTGTTAAGAGGTCTGATGAGCCTTTGGGTTTGGACTGTAGTATGCCTCTAAGTAAGTTCTATAGCCTTTTTCCCACAGGCACAATGACAGTGACTAGTATATGTGGACACTCTGGGCAGGGCCCCTGTGCCAACGCTTACTCATATTGTCCCATTTGATCCCACAGAATTCCACAAGGCAGGAATTTGCCCTTCTGAGAGGGTCAGAGGATCAAGCAATAGCATTCTGAAGGAGAGGAGAGATTAAAGAGTGGCCATCTCCTGGCAGACTAGTCTCAGGCAGCTCCCGCTGCCTTGGCCTGTATTTGTAAACACCCGACTTTTCTGCCTTGGTGTTTCAAGCTGAGTAGGGCTGGGTGTGTTCAGTGCCAGGTGCCTTGAACTGTGGTCTCACTTTTATCCCCAGCACTCCGCCTTCCTTCCTTTCAACCGTCTCACAGGATTACCCGCTTCCAGTCTGCTCCCTGATCTGTTTTGACTTCTGTGTGGAAGCTTGTTGTTTTGATGGGACCTTCCTTCACTTCTGCTCACTTTCAAGTCCCAGGGAGTCTCTGCCCTGGGAGTCCAAGGTCAGCCCCCCAGGGGTTTAGTTCTAAGGAATCTCTTGCTGCTATCCAGTTGAGACTGACCTCCTGTAATGGGCAGAAAATAATGGCGTTTTTCCTTGACCCTACCAGATGAGGGCTGGAGGGTAAGAGGAACTTTTCAAAGGTGGGTGTGCACACGAGAGCATCTGGGGGTGGGGTGGGGGGTCCTTTTCCTCTTGTCATTTTCTTCCCCAAATGTTTAATTCCTGTCTAACTGTGATAAGAAAACATCAGGCAAATCCTAGTTGGGGAACATTCCACAAAATACATAACTATCCTTAAAACGGCCAGTCATCAAGGACGAGCAAACCCTCAGGATCGTCACAGCCAAGAGGACATGATAATGAGATGTAACGTGGCATCCTGGAAGATGTCTTAGAACCAGTCAGCCACTGAGAAAACCCTAAGGAAATCTGTATGTATATGGTCAACCATGATGCAGCAATACCGATTCATTAGCTATAATAAATAAACCAAACAAAATAAGATGCTCACAGTAGAAAGCTAGCAGAGGGCTCTACTGCATTTGCAGCTTTTCTATAAATCCACACATCCTAAAGAAGGTTCTGGGTGGTTTTCCAAAACTCAATGTGAAGTCTGAGTCTCCTGGGCTGGCTGCTGTGGTCTTCTTGTCTTCATGGAGACCTTGAATCGCTACCCTCACCTCTGCAATTCATTGGCCACTCTATAGACAAGTGTACACTGGCTTTTATTGTTCCTGCTGATCCAGGTGGCAATGAGTTTATGATTCCTTGTGTTACACAGTCCTGTGATCTGGATGGGGAATTGCTTGCTAAAGGTCACTACATGGGGGCATTGCTGGGTGTGGTTGTCTACCACTCCCAGTGCCTTTAGAGGCTGGGTGGGAAAGCTGCTTAGATGAATTCAATTCCTCACAATTGTTAACAAATGTTACCTTGAGCTTCTTCTGCACAGTAAGAGCTAGGAATCTCAAACAGAAATGGTCTGTTTCCTGTTCAAGTCCGCCTGGTGCAGGAGGAGAGTAACAACTTTGAGCAGACTGCAGTTCAAGAAGCAAAACACCGCCAGCTGGGTAAGGGTGTGGAGCGTGTGTGTTGGGAGGGGGGGCACTTCACTAGAATAGAGAGAGTTACTCAGACCAGAGCCAAGTCTAAAGTACCTAAGAATTCTCACCAGGGGAAAAAAGGCTTCGTTCTACAGGGGCTCTGTAGCTGTTGGCTTTTCAGAGCCTCAAGGCTTTTTGAAAGTTACTTGGTACCAGTAGGGGGACTACACTAAGGCCAGTTTTCTTGGCAGAGCATTCATCTTACATTCGGTGGTCCGGTTTTTTGTGAGAACATGAAAGGGCTTTGATATACATGAGTAGCAAACTCACGGTCCAAGTAATTTGGCTAACTCCTGTGCCTCTGAAGTATGAATGGTGAAGAGAGGTTTGTGCAGGATTTTTCTAGGCTGTAAAACATGTTGGCACCCCTGGAAGGGTGGACATAATCCTGCATTTTCTGCTGATGGCCTCAGGACTGATTAGCAAAGAAGGTCCATGGAGAGGAATGGTCTTTCTCACATCCTGTGATATTAAGACAAGGCGTGGTCTCCCTGCCTCCTTTCTTCTTCCTTCCTTCTTTCCTTCCTTCTGCCTCCTCCCCTCCTCCTCCTCCTCTTCCTCCTCCTCCTCTTCCTCCTTTATATATGAGCCAGATCTGGAAGATCCCTTCTTTGGACTCCTTCACTCTCTGTGAGATTCGGAAGTCATATTCTCTTTAGCTCTTAGTTCCAGGTACTGGGAAATGCCCATTTTGCCAAAAAGGGGACTTTTCTTTCTTTGATGTTAGGTCATCACATTAGAAAAGCAAATTTCCAACATGAGGCTTCCAAGTCACTTGTTCATTCCCTGTAAATCCACTCTACAGTGATCGGAGTTAATCTTCCATTTCTTACATCACTTTCTGAGGAATGGAGAACAGTCAGCTACTATGGCCTCCTCCCCCTCCTCCCCTTTCTCTCCAAGGCGCATCACATAGCCCAGGTGAGGGGTATCCTTCCCATCACAGACACTTATGTCAGCACCAGAAACTCTACCTGCTAGCCTTTATTTAGCATCTGAGTGGCCACACAGACAGCAAGTTGTTGGTAAATTATACAACTAATTGTTGAACAGTCAGAAGCAACATTTTGCTGTTGTTTGAGACAAGGTCTTGGTATGTAGCTCTGGCTAGCATGGATCTATGTAGGACCAGCCTGACCTTGAACTCCATGCCTCTTCCTCCCAAGTGCTTCGACTACATCCAGCCTAAAACTTACATGTGCAGTTTTCCTTTCTATTATTCCTGCGCATTACTTGTGTGTGGTGACCTCCAATGCCAAGAGAGCATCAGGTCCCTTAGATCTGGAGTTATAGACCATTGTGAACTACCAGTCAGGTGCTGGGAATTGAACCTGAGTCCTACAAAAAAAAGCAGCCAGTGCTCCTCAGTGATGAGCCAGCTCTACAGCCCAGGGAAGCTGGTTTTTAATATTTTTTTCTTTTTTTCAGATTCTCCAACAGACAAAGATTTGAAAGGTACTATGTGGAACTACATTAATAATAAAGGAACTACAAAAAAAGAGCTAAGATATAAAAACATGATTTTTAAGATGGATAGACAAGAGTCTGGGATGATTTCTTTGTATCTTTGAAGAGAATGAGTGATTGATAATTGGGCATACATTAGGAAAATTGAAATCCAAACTACTTCATCTAACCCCAGTCAGAATAGCCAAGATCAATAAAACAGATGACAGCACACACTGGCAAGAATTTGGAGAAAGTGGAATGCTTATTCATTCCTAGTGAGAGTACAGACTGGTACAACCACAGCAGGGACCTGGGTAGCGAGAAGTTGAAAACTGATCTATTTCAAGATCCAGCTATACTACCCTTGGGCATTGTATTAGGGTTCTCTAGAAAAACAGAACTTATACAATGAATCTTTCTATAGATAAATGGATGGGCGGATGGACAGACGGAGAGACAGACAGACAGACAGACAGATCAGATTTTTTTAGAATGACTTACAGGCTGTCATCCAGGTAAGTCAACAACGGCTGGCTATGAACAGAAAATCCAAGAATCCCTAAGTGTTCAGTCCAAGGGGCTGGATGTCTCAGCTGGTCTTCAGTAGATGCTGATGCCGGTGGCTCTAACGCCGGTGAAGGAAGGGTTAGCAAGGTGAGAGCAAGCAGGCAAAGACCAAATGCTTCCTTGTTCAATGTCTTTGTAGAGGCATCCAGCAGAAGGTGTTACCCAGATTAATGGTGACCTACTTCAAGATTTAACTCAAAGATGTGTGTCTTCCCATCTCAAAGGTCCAGATTAGAAGTGGATTCTCCACTTCAAACCAAGCAAAACCTTTCTCACAGGTGTGCCCTCCATTTCTGGGTTGTAATTCATTCCAGATTAGTCAAGTTGACAACTAAGAATAGCCATCGCATGCATATGCTCAAAAAGCTCTGCAACCCATTACAGAGATACTTGCTCATTGATGCTCTATTCAGAATAGCCAGAGGCCATTGGTTGCTCTCTACAACCTGATGATAAGGCCCTGCTGCTGAGGCCAACACTTTTGTCATCAAACATGGAGACGTTCAGTTGGTGCCTAACTAGAAGCCTCACCCCTAGTGTTCAGGATGTTAGATGGTACCTGCCTACATGCTACTGGAGGAGAAAGACAATCATCAGCATCACCCATCTACGAACCCTGTGACCTACATCAGGGATCTACCTGAAAGATGTACTGGTCCAATAGTGGCACAATAGTATGAGAGTAACCAAACACTGTTCTTTTAATGTTGGATTTCAGGCCCACTCTATGAGATGTGGCCAAGAACCTGTGTCTAGATAGGTCATCGGCCTAGACTCTAGGCCCCAGAGGAAACCTACTAAACCTTCTATGCTAAAGAAACATACCAATAAAATGACCCCTAATGACACGTTACTGTATTCACAGAAGGGAGCATCATTCAACCCTCATCATAAATGCCTTTTCTTGTAGTAGATGGGAATTAACACAGAGATCCACAACAAGACAATGTGTATGTGTATGTGTATGTGTACATGTATGTGTACATGTATGTGTATGTGTGTGTTGGGGGGAGTTGAGCAGGACAGCAACTTCGGAGCACTCAGTTCTAAATGGAACATCTCCATCAAACCCCTCCCCTCAAAGCTCAAGGAAGAGGAGGTAGAAGGATTGTGAGAACTAGAGGTGATGGATGAGTCCAAGGAAACACGATCTTTCAGATAGAACAGGACTGATGCTCATAGGAGCTCACAGACACTGTGGCCGCACACACAAGACCTGCACAGGGTCAAGCCAGATGGTGTCCCAGCACTGAGAGGGGACATAGGGTCTCAGTCCTAACCAAGAAGCTGTTTGCAGTTGATTTCAACTGGCAAAGGGGAAGTCAGTTTTCACAATGGAGTAGCACCACTGGGTACATCCATGGCAGGTCACATGCCCAAGAGTAGTTGGCTAACACAAAATGAACTCCATAGTTTTGTTGGTTTTGGGGGGAGGTGGGATTGTTTGGAGGAGGGTCTTATTGTTTTTTGTCTGTTTTGATTTCCACTGTGTGTGTGCATGTGTGTGTTTGAGAGAGAGAGAGAGAGAGAGAGAGAGAGAGAGAGAGAGAGAGAGAGAGAGAGAGAGAGAGAGAGAGAGAGAGAGAGAGATCTATCCTACATCTAGGGAGGTGGATATAAGGTGTGAACTAGTTGGAGAAGGCATGTCACTGGGGGTGGGCTTTGAGGTTTCGAAAATCCAAACTACAGCCAGTATTATGTTCTCTCTGGTCTCTGTCTCTCTCCCCTCTTCCTCCTCCTCCCCTTGCCCCCCCCCCACTGCTGCTCTGAGATTATGATACGAACCCTCAGTTGCTGTTCTAGCACCACACCGGCCTGACTGCTGGCATGCTCTCTGCCATGATGGTTAAGAACCGACCCTACAGAACTGCAAGCAAACCCCCAATTAAATGCTTCTATAAGTTACGTCATTGATCATGGTATGTTCTCTCTTCACAGAAACAGAACAGTAACTAAGACAATCATGTCTTTAAAAAGGTTCCCAAGACAAGAGCTGGAAGTATAGGGAAGTTGAGAGAATCTTTGCCTAGCATTCTGAAGCCCCAGCTTCCTGATCAGTTCCTAGCATCACATACTGGGGTGTGCTGACTCCCACTTGTAATTCTATCACAAGAGGATCAGAAATCAAGATCATCCTCGAGGGTTGGGGGGGGGCTAGCAAGCTTGAAGTCAGCCTTTGATACATACATAAAGCCTTCAGTTGACAGTTTCTGCCCTATGTTCAGACAACAGTAAAATAATAAACAAGACACGGCATTACAAAAAGAACCAGAGGAAAAGACATTTGTTTTCAATGCCCATCTCTCAGCCATCTCTCTTTATCATAGAACTCTAGGGGAAAGCACATCCCAGCGATGTACTCTACAGACCAGTAACAGTTAACGGCAAGCTTCCATTACGCTATTATATATTTATAAGCACGGAAGAAGCATTATTGTCTCCCATAAATACTTTATTAAACATTCAGAAGCTAGAATCCAGTCTGCAGTCCCCTGACTTACATAAAACCTCTTTTTAATAAACTGGAGTGAGCTTTCCAAGTAACAGGGACTCTAATGTTATGTTGGTGCATGCTTGTGTGCAAGGGCAAACTAGCAATTAGGACCAGGGCTGAAATCCCATCCTAGGATGCTCACACCTTTTTTAATATGTTTAAAAAGGCTCCACAGTGCTTCCAGAAACTCACCTGTCTACCTGTGTCTGTTACACCTGACATTTAGAATTCCTTCCTTCCTTTAAAAAGACAATTTCGTACATGTGTACATAGATCTTGGCTACCTCCCTCAAATATTCTCCTCCTAATCATACTATCCCTTTATTCCTTACCTTTTTTCCCAGATTCATGACATTAGGTTTGGTTTTGTGGACCACTTAGTTTAACCCGGGCTACCTGTTGGGACCATTGGGTTGTAGCTCAGTAGGGTTACAAACAAGAACTAAAGGCAACAACTCCCCTCTCCCTGACCTACCCATAGGAAACGGCTCAGTGGCGAGGCACAGGATCTCCTGAGCCTTCTTCCTTCCATGGCTTGCTGGTGATGGGGGTGATCTTTTGCAGGCCCTGGGAAGATCTGGATCTGTGGTTGTGTGGGTGTACACTGCTGAAAAGATGGCATTTTTTGGTAGCTCTTCTCCCTGTCTCCTGGATTGTGCATTATTTTCAGCCTCTTCCGTAGCCATCCCTGAGACTTACTATGAAGAGTAAAAATGTCCTGTATTATTCTCAGCACACTATACAGTCATAAGTCTCTGCATTCATGGCAGAGGCTTCTCTGATGGAGCCTGAGAGTGGTTATCTATGGGTTAAAACGTTTAAAAGGCAGCTCAATGCCATGCCAATTATCTACGCACCAGAAGAGGACCTAGGACCCCAATCATGGACTTTTGAGTGAGACTATATCCCAGGTATAGATTCTCTGAGGTGGACCTCAAATACAGTCTGTGAGAGATCTTCAGCAGATCTCCCCGTTTTGTGTATTCAGCTTAGCTCCTGTAGAGGCCCAAAGCTATAAAGAACCCAGATGGAAAGTGATGCCTCACAGGATGGGGATGGTAGAATGTACATGATACGGGGAGACAGGGGACGCTAGGGCTGGGTTTTAAGTCATTGCACTGGGTTTAGAACTTCAAGCTGTTAGCCTCTCCCAAGGCTGAGGGTGCCGGTCTTCTCCGGTCCTGCATAGTTTCTGATGAGAGCTCTACTGTCACATACCTCTGCCCTGTGCACAGCTATTTTTCTAATTACTGACCTTAAGCAATTTGTTTCTTGAAGTTACAGATTTACACTTTCAAATTTGGAAACATGTCACCATTTCAGGCTTGTTGACTGCTCGCTCAGCCTTTGAAACTCCAAGTCATGACATTAAGATCCTAAACACTGCCCTACGGTCCATGGATGGCATTTTCACTTTCAAAATTATTTCTCTTTGCATTTTATCTTGCATAAGCTTCTACTGCTGCCTTCAAGCTCATTAACCTTTTCTGTAATGTCTTACTGCCAATACTGTCCCATCTCGCTTTTTCCTATGTAAAAGCTGAGTCCACATTTTCCACGTCTCTATTCAACATGTTTAATCTTCTACTCATTTTGAGTATAAGCACTGTAAGAATATAACTGTTAGGCCTGGTGATGGTGGTCCATACCTTTAGTCCCAGCACTTAGGAGACAGAGGCAGGCAGATCTTTTTGAGTTCAAGGCCATTCTGGTCTACTAATTGAGTTCTAGGACAGCCAGGGCTACACAAAGAGAAACCTTATGACCTCATCACCTTATACCTTGACCTATCAACTCTGCCCATCTTGATCTCCTAGAAACCTCTGCATTCTTTGCCTGAGTCTCCTCTATGTGTGATGGTGATTTAGGAAGTCTCAAATGATCAAGATAGGAAATTGCTCACCTCATTTTTTTTCTTTTCTTTTCTTTTCTTTCTTTCTTTCTTTCTTTCTTTCTTTCTTTCTTTCTTTCATTCATTCTTTCTTCCTTTCTTTTTTTTTTGTCTCACAGGGCCCACTCCCCATTGCCTGATATTTAATGTCTTGATAGCCACCAGCCCATAGATTTCACTAAAGTCTTAATGTTTTCTTGAAAAAAATAAATCCAGTCTTCACTACTGTCTTGGGAAAAGTGGAAATTACATTGTACTCTTTTACAAAGTGAAGCTCTTGAGGGAGGCAGAGAAAGGCCTCCAAAACAAAAGAAAATCAAGAAGGAAGAACAGCACGTTTATACTTCATTCCTCCCTAAAATAGGGAATAAAATACATATGGAAGAAAAATATAATTGAAAAAATATGTCAGTGTACTGATTTGAAAAAGATCAGGCCCGTCCTGGTAGAAGGAATAGCATTAATAAGATAGTCTTTGACCAGATCTCTGAGTCTGAAGATAATCTGGTCAACAAAGAGAGTTACAGGCTAGCCAGGGCTACAGAGAGAAACCCTGTTGGTGGGGAGGGAGTTCACATCAACTCCATATTCAGAAGTCTTTAAAAGGGCATTTCTTTGATACAATACAGCCATCCTCATAAGACATCTTTAATGTTCTCTAATGGCTAGTATATATCTGGATTTTCGTAAGCATCTCAAAATATCTGAGGTTTACTTGAATAAGAACCGAGTCCGTGCACTGCCTTGACGGCTACACTCTCTTTCACTCTAGAGATGATGCTTCTCTGCTTTCCTTCCGCCAAAAGCTTGCTAAGTACCAGACCCACCCCCGGATGCCTCACTTTCTGGAAATGCTCCCCGGCTTCTTTGTGCTATCATTATATCCGTTCCCAATTCACTTGTTAGGTCTGTTGGTTGAATTCAGCAGCCATTGGTTCTAGTCCCAATACTTTTGGTAAAGAATTGCATGCTGTCAGAAGGTACGCCACTACGCCACTTTCTCATTGCTCCCAGCATCTTCTAGAGATTCGAGTGTGAGCAGGCTCAGGTGGTAGCAGCTTAAGCCTTCCACTTTTAACTTCCCTGTCACCATTTTTCTTAAAAAGCTTCAGCATCCACTGCTAACTGTTACATCAGCACTTAAGTATTACTAACACATCGTTGCTTCTGTTAATGAACTTTCTGTAAAGGAGAACTTTCACTCATCAACGTCGGCCCACTCGCTTACTCGGAAGGTGCAATCTATTGACAACAGACACTACTTAACCGACTGGGGGTTGGGGGGAGGGGATGAGCTAATTCTGAAAAAAAAAAAAAAAAACAAAAAAAAACAAAACCAAGGATGTATTTAAACACTGCCCTATTTAATCTAAATGCCACCCAGAGGCAGGTCTGCAGCCTGGTAACCTGTCCCACTTGGCAGCCTCGTTTCTCCTCCAGCCCTGTAGGAACTCAGGAAGGTTTATTCCTGCCTCACGCAGTTCTAATACCACACTGTATTTTGCAGCACTCAAGTATTCTCTCATTTCTTAATTCATTTAATCAACACATACTATTTGTTGTGTATGTGCTGAAAGTTTTGATGCTGGCAGTGTCATCAGACTGTGTGAATAAGCACGGATATATGTTGTGTGCAGCTTTGCTACCCTGCCCAAGCTCCAGGAACGCCGTGCTACCAGCCCCCACCCAGTTTCTCTCAGATCCATGAATTAAAACACACACATGGATTTAATTAGTTTCCAACCCACCTTACTGGCTCAACTGCCGGGCACTATTCATCTCCCGTGGCTAGCGTTCCCTTCCCAACACTCTTGGCTCCTCACCTCTCCTGTCCTAGCTTTATTAGCTCAGCCACCTTAAGTCCCGGCTCAGCAGCCCAACCTCCCACGTGGAGAAGAGGCTCATGGCCACTGGGCTCGAGGTCTCACATGGCTGGTTGACTTTTCTCCCTCTGAAGCATGGCAAACACTCCCCTCCTCTCTCTCTCCTGTGTCTCTTAGCTTGCCTGAGGGGACCCAGGAGTCCCACCTATCCTCCCACCCAGCAACTGGCTCACGGCATCTTTACTGATAGATCAAGAACCAATCCCACCCCTACACCTCACCTTTTCTATACAAATAGGTAGCCTTACAACAACACATTTCTAACTGTGAAAATCAAGGCACCAATGATAACTTAGGCAATACTCAACAATCGTTAAAATACACATATTAAAATGCTTGTGTCACTGAGTTACAAAACAATACAGGATACATCTTGGCATATAGTGCAACATGCAAAGGTTCAAGACAGATAAAGCTATATATTTAAGAACTTGGAAATATGTGAATAATTACAGAGGACATCCCAACATACTTAGCTAAAAGTTCTCTTATTGAATTCAGATGTTGCCTTTATTGTATTCTATGTGCTGCGGAGACTATTTCTAACACTTCATTTCCCTTGTTTTATTGGATTATTTTTCAATACCAAACTTTTACTTCATTTAGCAATATACTGCAAACACCATTGTGTCTTTCTTGACACTATATCAATGAAACATAAACAGCATCTTTCCCTTTGACTTACAAATACATCAGAAGACTCTTGAGACACTTCATTATCCATTTGTGTGCTTAATCTAAATGTGTAGATATGGAATTGCCTAAGCAAAGTGTGTATGTATTTAATTCTGATAGCTTTTGCCAACACACTCAGTGTCTAGTGGGGCTGGTTTCTTCTCACCTTTTCAGTTTTAATTCCTAGTCTAATATGTCCTCTTAAATGAGAACAAGCATATTATTTATTGCAGTCGTAGTAACTTTACAAACTAACCCAAGAAGAAAACTGCTTTGATGTTATATTCCTGGTAACGATAAGGCAAATCCTTGTTTGAGTCTATTTTGTCTGCCAGGAGTTTTCTTTTTCCAAGACTGGATTTTCTCATGTAGGTTTTTTTTGGACATGTTTTATTGAGTCTTTCTGTTTCAGTAATCACAAAGAGAGGTCTTGCAGTTTGTCTTCTAAACTGTTTAGGTTTCTGTAGATAGATATGAATGTAGATAGATAGTCTTTTTAAACTAAACATTTTTATTGAATTATATTTACAATACAGAACAGCACGCAAAGCATGATTGATTGAACAGCTTGGTAAATACTCATAAAATATAGAATGCACCCATATAACCAGCACCTAGATCAAAAACAAATACTACCAGCACCAGAGAGCCCTTGTGTTCTCTCCTAGGGCAAAGAAGCCAAGTAAAACCCAGTGTGTCCCACGTGGCCGCACTTGTACAGAGCACACGCTGCACGCAAACAGGTGGCCCTAGCCAGGCCTGATCAAGCCTGGCCTGATAGCACTTACTATTGGGCAGGGAGGAAGTTGCTGAAAGAGGGAGATTTCTGGCGCCGCTTAGCCCATGAAGGCCTTATGCCAGGTCTGCTAAGTCCTACTGCTGCCTGCAGTAACTACTGCAGCTACTTAGCTTCTTTTATGGCTTGGTTTTTCCCAGAGATGATCCCATTGCCAAGTTTGAACCCTTCCTGATTCGTGTCTTTGCTCTGACTTGCTTGGTGAAAAGTTCTAGCGTGGTGTTAAGTAGTAAAGGAGACAGTAAGCATAGTCTGGCTTTGTCAGAAAGGCTCTTTGGTTTCAATGGTAAGAAGCTTGCCCCTAGGGAAGAGCTGCCATGCCAATGAATTAGAGATCAGTTTCTAATAGGAGTGCTTAATTCTATCAAATCAAATGTCTCTTAACACCAGATTAAGATTCAGATTAACTAAAACTGAATTATCCTTGCACTTCTAATATAAACTCAAATGAGCCATGATTTTATTCCTTCTTTCAAGTGCTACTGAGCTGTGGACCTAACAAATTACTAAATAACTTGTATCGATACTTGTCGCTTATGTTTGTATTTGCAGATGTGTGGAGGCCTGAGGTCAATCTCAGTTGTTCTTCAGCTTTTCACATTGGGTTAAAGTTTATTATTTGTGTGTGTGTGGGGTACACATGTCAGGGGCATGCATATGGAGGTCATAGAACAACTCTATGGAGTTGGTTTTCTCCCTCCACTTGACATGGGTTCTAGGAAATCAAATTCAGGTTACCAGGCTTGTAGAGCAAGAGCCTCCACTAACTGAAACAGCTCATCTGCCCCAACTTATTTTCTAGACAGGGGTCGTCAGGGGGATTTGAATCTCATGAGTTAGGCTGGGCTGGCTAACCAACAGGCTCCAGCAATCTGCCTCTCTCTGCCTTCTCTGAGCTGGGAACAAGTGCTCAACCTCAAGACCAGTTTTTGATGTGAGTGCTGCAGATCAAACTCAGGCCTTCAGGATGGAGGGTCAAACACTACTGAAGGAGCTATAGCCCTGGGCTCTGGAGTCAGGAGCAAGACAAACTTACAGAAAATCCCCTTTTTGACAAAAATCTTAATTGTGTTTTTTGAATCACTGTTATTATACCAACTATACAAATAGGGAAAAAAATTTTCTTTCATGTAGTAATTTAAGGCTCAAGTCCCTTCTCTAGCTTCTGAAATTATTAAAGCAACACTGAGATTCTTCAATCTTCCAAGCCTGTACAACGGTCTTTTATTTGCATTTCAGTGTGGCAGTTGTATTCTCTGTAGTAAATTTTATCAATTAGTATTTTTCTCTAAAAACTTAATCTATTAATTAAACTTCATCTATTGAGATTCCTCGGGCAGCTGGAAACCGTTGTTTAACAACCCATAGTCCGTCTCACTTAAAGTTTCCTCTGTGCCTCTCCTGTCTCTTAAGAGGTTAGCTAATGGGTTATTTCCCTGAGCATCCTCACCATGCCGAGCAGCTTTTCAATTTCTTGCCTTTAGACTAATTGCCTCCTGCTTTCATCTTTCTTGCCTCCTTTCTCTGCTTTGTTTTGTTTTGCTCCTTGCTCCACTTCTGAGAGCACGGGCATCACTGCAAACTCTATTCTCCACATTACTGACTACTGCCTTTTCTTTCTTACTTTCTCTCTCTCTCTCTCTCTCTCTTTTTTTTTTTTTTGTTGTTTTTTGTTTGTTTTGTTTTGTTTTTTTGAGACAGGGTTTCTCTGTGTAGCCCTGGCTGGCCTGGAACTCACTTTGTAGACCAGGCTGGCCTCAAACTCAGAAATCCGCTGACTGCCTTTTCAAGGGTGATGTCGCATGGGGCCTTGGCAGTGCCTTCTATGCTCCTGCCTGTGAGGGGCGGCTCTGCTTATTTTACCGTCAGGAACCGACTGCGTTCTTACATTTTACTTTCAGTGAAGTCACTGTCATGAAGGAAGGATTGCTCTAGAAAATGGCTCCATCTTTCTAGCTCCCTTCCATTCCCTGTGATTTAAATAAATATGGATACCTATATGTATGCATCTAGATTTACAGGCTTTTCTTCCCAATAGTTATTTTAGCTGTCTCTTCTTTATGTCTCATGCCTATCCTGTCCAGTCTGGATTCAATTCTAGCAGTTACTTCCCAGTGCTATGCTTTACCTCATTAATTTCAAAAGGTGTATAGTATCAGGCCAGGCCTCCCTCCCACTATTTCAACACTCCCCAGCCCATTGACAGCAACCTGTAGAGCTCTTAGGAGTGTCAGCCATTATTTTCGGATTGGCCCACTGTCCTCTGACGAGAACATTGCAATGCTCCCATCTGCAGGGCGTCAGTCAGACTACGGCTGCTTTCTCCTACATCCTCCGCACATCTGTTCTTTCACTTGGGTTCTGAGGCTCATGGGGACCACCTGTCACCTAGTTCTGCAGTGACCATGGCTATACTTGCTACTCCTTCTGTTGCTAAAAAAAAAAAGCTACACCATTGGCAGCATCTTCCTTCAGTTTAAACGCTTTTAAGAGTTCTATTGTACCAGAGATTTTACACTTTTATGATCACATGAAACTCTAGTTAGATATCTGCTCTATCCTAAGTGCTTTTCATATATACTACCTCATTCACTTCTGACTCAGCTCAGTGAATGAAATTCTACTACTTCATCTTACCAGTGGCAGAACTGCTTAATAGACAGATAAGCTGCAAACCACCCAGCTTCAGATAACCTTCTCTCTGTGCCTATCACTTCTTAAATTATACCATTGCCAGCAAAATTTATATTTGAACTTAATTACTTATAACTATATATTTTAAAACCTAATAAAAACAAGTATTACAGGTCAAAGCTAAAAACGTAGGTGATAAATAAATGTTTCTTACTACTCTTCAGAAAGTACAATAAGAGGAGGAGAAGCTGGTGAAGAGCGAATGGCGCTGTACATCTGAGCTACATGTTCTTCCTCTTCTTCTGCCACTACTTCTAGAAAACATTATACATGGTGCTTATAATTTATTAATAAATATTTTCCTTATACATAACTATTTAGGAAAAGCTAGAAACAATTTTTCCATACTTCATTAACAACTCAGTATTTTTTGGTTGGTTTCTATGAAACATGAACATTCACTGGTCCATAAAGTATCACATGGAACCTTATCTCTTCAATATATTAGAATCATTCTGCCATTAATATTCCTTTGCTAGTAAATTATTCAAGAAGTGTGAAAATATAAATTACTTTTATGTTATAAATCTATTTTTTTAGTCACTTTTTGTTGTTGTTGTTTTGAGACAAAATTTCTGTGTGTAGCTCTGGCTGTTCTGGAACTGACTCTGTAGACTGGCCTGCCTCTGCCTTCTGAGTGCTGGGATTAAAGGTATGAGCCACCACCACCTGGCAATAACGTTTCTTACTTTTTAACAACTAATGGCAGCTCAGGAAAAGCACTGGTCGTGAAATACTCCTACAGCATTTCAACGTGCTCCTTCAGCTCCTCATGTCTAGGAGATAACTCAGTTTGAGATGGGAATGATTACTATTGAGATTAAATAGAAGCAACTGGAAAAACTCATGAGAGGACAGCATTTCCTGGTAAAGCTTTGTCCTCTACCATGGGAAGACTTATTTCTAATTAGGATTTGTTGGTTTGTTAGTTTGGGGCCAAGGATCAAAGCTAGGGAACCCAGGGCTTTGTGCATATCAGGCAGTGAGCTAGACTCCCAGCACTACAAACTCAAGTCTAAGCCAAGCTGTTAAGAGATAGATTTTTTAATCATATGCCAGGTTTCCCTTTAGAAGAACTGTTATGTAGGAAATATCTCTTTAATTCAGGAAATAAATGAAAATCCTATAATCTATCCATGGACACTAGTAATTTAGCTTTTACAATGATGTCTGTTGATTAATACAACTCTTATTACTACCAAAACTAACACACCCATTTCCTCGACTGAAGAAATTTCCTTCTTGTCACCAAGTCATAGACGTAATTTAATGTGACATGTTGATTGCTAACAAAGGTTTTATACCATCTCCGTTTGGTTGTTAGTTCACAGAACTAAGACAATAAAACAAGACGACGATGATGAGGAGGAGTAAGTGAAACCCTAGTTTATCCCTCAAAATGAATATATTTCCCCCCACCCCTGCTTAGCCAAAAATATAAAAATATAAATGACTATGTATACTTCAGTGGTTCAGTTTATATACTTAAAAACATTAGAAAAGTATTTACAGGTTGAGTATCACTGTCCAAAATGCTTGGGATCAACAGTCATGTTTCAGAGTTTAGCTTCTGTTTTCAGATTTTGCACATACACATCCGGGTCTAAATATGGAATGCACTTACATCATACACTGTATTCATTAGTTTCAAGTAGTTTTATACACTATTTACAGTGTCTCTGAAATTTACCTGTGACCTATCACATAAAGAGTGAAATTTTCCAATTGTGTCACACTGTCAGTTTAAAAATTTAGATTCTGTTGTTATTGTTTTGTTTTATTTTTGTTCTGTTTTTGAAACAGGGTCTGATCATATAGCTTTGGCTGGCCTGGAACTCACTCTGTAGACCAGACTGGCCTTGGTCTCAAAGAGATCTGGTTGCCTCTACCTCCTGAGTACTAGGACTAAATGTATATGCCACTATGCCTGACCCAGATATTGGATTTTGGATTAAGGATGCTCAACCTGGTAGATGGGAAATAAAACAGTTGACTATAGTGGCCACAAAACATTGGGGAAAGAAAATCTAAGCAACTAAAAAGAACTCAGCTATAGCCATACATGTATAATTACAGTTTCTCAGAAGAATAAAACATTGAATGTCTTTTCTCTAGATAGCAAAGATTGTTTCTTCCCTTGCCCCAGACAAATGGCAGTCAATGATTTGGGATTAAAACAAAACACAACAGGTATTTACCTAAGGAACCTCTAATAAAGACATATAACTTTTCATTCATAATTAAACAGTTCAATTACTTCTCCCTCAATTAGGTAATACTCTCCCTTTAGAAAACTATAGTATTAGTTAAGCCTACTTTTTTCTTATATGGACTTTTAATTTTTATTTGTATATGTTACCCATGTTTAGTTGGCACACCTTAAGAATAACACAAAATGTTATTCTTTAAGAAAATTATGAGACTGTCAATTTTTAAAGAATAATCCCAGATACTTAATTCAATAAACAAATTTCTTACCATCAGCAGTAGAGGTTTTTTACGTGAACATTAAATGCTCACTGAAGATTATCAATGCCATATGAAGTGTAAACTTGTTTTGAAGATTTGTGTCCATTTTGTAAGCCAGAACATGTACTGAGGGTTTTAAAAAGATAACGTACAAACATAGTCAATCTGCCCCATGAAACATCTCAGAAACACAACATAAAGAGTTAAGAACCATACCAGAGTCCTGCTAATGTCCAGACTTCAACAAGGATTTTCTTGAAATCCAGTACAGTGGTTACTGGCTCAAGAACCCATGCTGAAGTATTAGCAGTACAAGCCTTTGACTTTAAAACTACCCCTTAAAGAAGAGCACACTTGCTTACACATGGCTTTTAACCTTGAGCTACACTTATGCTACAAACCCAATACCCCAGGGTTAGTCAAGTGGAAATGTGGACATTGTCTGAGCACTGTTTAGAGTCCTTGGTCTTCCAGCTTTGATGGAGATCGCGGAGGCGCTCAGAAGTCCGTGTGCTTACATTCAGAGCAGGATGAACTTTACAAATCCCACTCTCCTCCATTAGTGACAGGCCGCAGATCCCGAAGTACGCGTGCAAAGCATCTGGAAAGGCATTTGAAGCCATGATCAGCACTCTCACTTGTACACACTCAAAGTATCTACAGCAAATCACTACACTGAAAATTAGAAGGGCCCCAGTGGAGGAGCTAGAGAAAGGACCCAAGTAGCTGAAGGGGGCTGCAACCCTGTAGGTGGAACAACAACATGAACTAACCAGTACCCCCAGAGCTGTGTCTCTAGTTGCGTATGTAGCAGAGGATGGTCTAGTAGGCCATCATTGGGAAGAGAGGCCCTTGGTCTTGCGAGGATCATATGCCTCAGTACAGAGGAATCAGGGCCAGGAAGCGGGAGTGGGTAGGTTGGGGAGCAGGGCAGGGGGAGGGTATAGAGGGCTTTGGGGATAGCATTTGAAATGTAAATGAAAAATAAATAAAATAAAATAAAATTAGAGAAATGCTAGTTGGTAAAAGAATTGGTCTCAATTTCAAACACTATTTTAAAAAGTCGATCAAAATCATGTATTTTACTATAAAAATTACTACTAGAAGAATACACCACATGATTTTCTTGCCTGTGTTCTCTAAGAATCTTGACAGTAATACCTGCTGACTACAAAATACAGGAAAAAATTTATATTATATAATAACCTTTTTCTTTCATTTCCTATTTTGTTTTTTGTGGTGCTAACTGTATCCAGGGCCTTCTAGATGCTCAGTATGTCCTTTACCAGAGTCTAAGAAAAATTTCTAAACATGAAAAGAAGAATAGCTTCTGAAAGCCAGCGGGAGCACCTGCCCGGCCACCAGAGCTTTGTCTCCACAGGTCCTAGGCACACACCAAGCCTGTGTGCAGTGCAAGCAGAGAGGCCACCAGGAGTGCTGTGCAGCTTCTGACCTGGCAGACAACGGACTCACTTTCTGTGTGGCTAGGAACGGCCCTGTGCTCTAGCCTTGTCAGTCTCCTACTTAGGAACCACAACCCTCTACTGAGTAGTCATGCAAACGCATGGCCTCTGCCTGCCCGAGAACCTTATATAGTCTTCTCAAGTGCTCAGAATCCTGCAGTTATGGGACACTACAAAAAAAAAGAAGAGGTTTCACAGCAGCCAAGAATGCGTTTCTATTTTTGAAATGGCCAGCATTTAAGATCGTAAGAGCTATTAAAGTTCAGAATACCTTCCTTCACAAGTCTAACTTTGTTATAAGCTAAATGGCTCACTTTCCTCTAATTTTCAGAGTAAAAGAATAATTTTCCCCTTATTCCTTATAGTTACTCTAAAATTACAAGATGAACAAAGTAGTATTAACCTCGTTTGGAAATCAAAAAACTTTCTTTTTTTTTGTTTGTTTGCTTTTGTTTTTATTTTTGTTTTCAAGACAGGGTTTCTCTGTATAGCCCTGGCTCTCCTGGAACTCACTTTGTAGACCAGGCTGGCCTCGAACTCAGAAATCTGCCTGCCTCTGCCTCCTGAGTGCTGGGATTAAAGGCGTGCGCCACCACGCCCGGCAATCATCAGGTTTCTTAGACATCAAACTTATTTACAGCTACATGGCTATGTGTTATACATATCAAAAGAAAAAAAGGTCTCAAAACTATCATTTTGCTTGAGAAATGTATTTGTGAAAACATACCTTGGTGTATGCCTTTGAAGTAGCCCACATTTTTCTCTAAGACAACATGTTTTTAGTAAAAGCAAGTGTAATTTATTCCTTTTACTTTAAGCAAAGATACAAATTCCATGAGCCTCTTCTTTATGTTCTGACTCAAGCACATACTGCAAGCACAGAAGCTCTATAGAGACGAACAGAAAAGAGGTCCCTAGTGTCATGATAAGTAAGACCATGAGCCCTTCCCTGCTGCAGTAGCCATGCCTTAGTATGCATCCTCCAAGAATATGGGATAAAAAACACCAGAGCGCTCCACTATTTTAGCATGATTTTTATAGACAAGCTGCAAACAGGCTCATTTTGTTGAAGTAAAATAAAAATGGGGTGAGTAAAGGCTGGAGAAGGATGCTAGAGAGGGATGCTAATTTTGGGGTGCCAGTCATATGATCTGTAGCTATTTGGTTCCTGTGTTTTAGGTAATGAGCACAAGAACACAGAAATTAAAGTACTGGTCTAAAGAAATTAACTGAAACCAGAGTAGTGGAATTAAATCCCAGCACTTGGGAAACAGAGGCAAGTGGATCTCTGTGTGTTTGAGGACATCCTGATCTACATAGTGAATTCTAGGCCATCTAGGGGCTACAAAGTAAGAACCTTTCTTAAAAACAAACAAACAAAACAAAACAAACAAACAAACAAAATAACTGAAATTGCCAAAATTTATACGCAGCATGGTATACTTGTAATTCAGAACTTGAGAAATTTTTAACTAAGTTAGTACATGTTCACTGTACATAATGAGTTGCATAACAAATTTTTATTGAAGAGTATCACGTGCACAGGCCTTTCTCTCCAACCTGACAGTCTCTGTTGCTTTAGCATCATATGTATATAAATGATCTGTGTCTATATGAAGTCAAAGATCCCAAACAAGAGAAAATGGGACAGGTACCTGTCTGAGCCTGATGCATTTTTCTTAATATGAGGGTTTCCAGTTGCCATTTCCTGCCAACAACACAATTTCATTTTTTATGGCTGACTAAACTCCATTGGCTATATATACCTTACTTTATTTACCCATTCATTAGTTGTTAAACACCTAGGCTGGGTCTTATCTTGGCTACTGAGGATGCATGGCACAGCCCGAGGCTCTCTCTGTGGTATGGGGCCTTATGCTCCTTTGAGTATACACCCAGAACTGGCACAGATTCTCCTGCCTTCCCTGTTTATGAGGTGGGACTGCAAGCATGCATCACCACATCTGGTTTATGTTGTGCTAGAGATCAAATCCAGGGCTCCAACATGCTAGCAAACATTCAACCAACCAGCCACACTTGGGCTTGAGCAAGCCCTTGAGAAATGTTTTTAATGTATTGATGAATTTGGTTTTGAGAATTTTTTTTTAACTTAGAAGTCTCTCTTGTTCCCCTCAGAACTCAGTGTCCTGTATCAATGTGAAGTAAGTGAGAATCACTTGTGAAGAGAGAACCTCAGCTACAGAAAGGTGGTGATCCTGAGCTGTATAAAAAGCTAGCTTTAGCATAAGACAATGCAAGCCAGAGAGCAAGCCAGTAAGCAAGTGTCCCTTAACTGACTTGTCTCAATAATGTATAAGCCTAGTTGTACAAGCCAAATAAACCTTTTCCTCCTCAAGTTGCCTTTGTCAAAGTAATATTACAGCAACAGAAAAGCAAACTAGAACACAGCTTAAGTCAAAGCTAATAACCCTGATATCACAGCTAATACTCTTGACATTTTAAATGAGTCAAGTCACTCCTTGGCTAGGACCCACTCAGACATGAAATAAACACTGCTAAGTATTGGGAATGTGGAGAGATGCATACACACTAATAGAACTGAACAACTTACCCTCCCTTTATACTACCCATACCTTAAACCTGTCTCAAACATAATGTTTACGATTTTTATTTTGTATGTAGCCATGGGTAGGTGCCTGGGTACACTGGATTGGTTTTCCTCCTCTACGACATGGGTCCTGAGAACTGAACCCAGGTCAGCAGGCCTGGCAGCAGATGTGTTTATCCACTGAGCCATTTATTTTACTGGCCTCCAGACACCACCTTTTACAAACATATTATTGACTATATCATTCATGGCAGTATTTTTTATCATGTACAATTTCTGAAGAAGACATATACTTACAAGGTCTACTCAAGAAGTAAAACACATACTCCTTTAGATTCGTGTCAAATGCAATTACCTGGATGACTGTCTGGCCACTTAGCAAATCCCCCGACAAGGCGATCTTGAGTGGATAAGATGTAGTTCCTATTCTTCTCAAAGTTAGTGTACTGGAAAATTTTCAAAAGCTAAAAACAAAATGACAAAAATTAACAGGCACAAAACTTCTTACTGGCCTACGGCTCATAGTTCAGCTAATGATCACTCAGATAGACTTATTATAGCTTAGACTCTCAGAGCAAATCTCTGGAGACTTGAGCACTTAAATTAGCCAACCATAGTAGCTTTCTTATTTGATTACCAAGCTCATTAGCAGGAAGGTTTGATATCGTCAAGATATGACTTCTACAAGGCACAGCTAGATTTAGGCAATACATTTACTAAAGACACATATAGCACATGCAGAACAACATCACTCAGGCACAGTAAGGAAAACTGGCTCCTGACATCATGCTAAAGTAAATAAGGAAGACACGGAGGAACAAGTATTGCAGGACTGTGATACGTGAGCGTGATAGCTTTCAAGCTCAACTCCACAGGATCTAGAGTCAACTTGCAACAAACCTTTGGACATGTCTCTGAGGGAATATCAAGATTAGGTTGCCCGAGATGGAAGACCCACCCTAAATGTGGGTGGCACTATTTCCACAGGCTAAGATGGTGGACTGCAGAGACAGGAGAAGCTAAGTGAGCCCCGGCAATCCCTGCTCTCTGCTTCCAGACTATGGACAAACCTGATGGGCCACTCCCTGCTCCTGCTGCCAGACCTTTCCTGCCACAACTGGATGTAACTCCCAAACCTCTTAAGCCTCAACAGACCTTTCCTCCCTCAAGTTGCTTCTGTCGGGCATTTTAGTAACATGATGAGATGCCCAGAAAGGTCACGTGGAGACAGCGAGTGCAACATGACTAGAGGAAGCTGGGCAGAGGACAGCGAGGCACTACTGCTGACAGGATCACAGGTCATGTGTACAGTGGCAATGGTGGTTATATATTATTTTGGATATCACTATTACTACTGAATGGTTAAAGTGCTAGACATGCTATAGCTATGCTCACCACAGTGTTCACAGGAACATTACAACAGAACAACAAGCTTGACAACTCAGACCCTTCTGAGTAAAAGAGGTCGCGTCTGGTATTGGGAGCTTCTTAGTGTGATGCAACAGGAAACACCATCATCACTTAAGTGATACTTAGTGGGGAAAGTAATTACAGCTCATTTTTTAGATGTGGTATAGATACTAGCGGTGTTGTTCTGTTAAGTTATTTTCATTTAGAAGACATATTGAGGGATTTCTAGAAAGCAAAGATTGTCTTCAAGTCAACATGGTTCCTGGGAGGACTGAATAGGAAACGGATGATTGCGGCTGCTCTGGGATGGCCAGTGCTGATGATGAGGGATACACAGGTGCTCAGTATACTGGCCTCTCTATTTTATGTAAGTCTAAACACATTGCTAAATGGCATTACAACTACACAGATAGGCTAGTGCCTTCATTTAAAACCAGTCTATTTTCAGATTTGTTTCAAGCACATGCATGATTTTTAAGAGGAAAACACTAGGACTATGGTGGTCTGAATAGGCATGCCTCCCATAGACTCCTGCATTTAAATGCTTGGTCATAGGGAGTGGCACTATTAGGAGATATGGCCTAGTTAGAGTGAGTGGTCTTGTTGGAGGAAGTTTGTTGCTGCAAGGGCAGGATACACCCAGTCTGATACACAGTCCCCTTCTGCTGCCTGTGGGTAAAGATGTACAACTCTCAGCTCCTTCTCCAGCACCACGTCTGCCTGCACACTGCCGTGCTTGCCACCATGGTGATAACAGACTGAACTCTGAAACTGTAAGCCAGCCCCAATTAAATGTTGTCCTTTATAAGAGCTCCCTTGGTCAGAGTGACTCTTCACAGCAGTGAAACCCTAACTAACATAAAGACATTACATACAAGATGAACCCAAGCTCTGTTATATTCAGAACATCTGCACAAAGATGTAAAGGCATTTCAAGATGAAAATGATATAAATAATGGCTCAGTGATTTTATGTAGCAAATCCAATCAATGAATTTTGGAAGTTTTAAGAAAAACAAACAATAAAAAGGAAGAAAAATTTCAAATGGATTTCCAGTGAATGACCAACATTATTTTTTTTTTAAGTTAACTTCCTGTTTCTAGGTATGGCTTCCTGATTAATTCCTGTTGTAGATGCTCTAGTTAGCTTTACTAACAAGGTGTCTGGTCTAATGGGTATGTAACAAGTCCTACAGACATTTAAGCAGGTACAGATATCATGTGGCTGGGGTGTCTTATTACCTTCAGCGTTGCGCCCACCCAGAAGGAGTAGCAGGTGTCAACGGGCTTGTTAGGCCTTCCGTGGTACCCGTTCTGCTGCCTCATTATACACCACCTCTTTATCCTGTTCAGTTCTTTCTCTGAAAAAACTTCTTCCAGTTTACCCATCAGGCACAGTGATGCAATGCCACAGAAGGTGGATCCTCCTGATGATCAAAACACAAACTGTATGTCTATGGCCTATGAAAGCAGACGACATGTCGGGAGAGGGGACAGTCCCATTAGCCTACAGGACAATGAAATAAAGTTCAGGAAAAAACTCAGAATACTACAATCAAGTCTCCCGTGCCAACTGGCAAAACAGAATAGAATTTAAAATAATTTAAAGTTCTAAGACATAAGATCAAAGAATCTGTTCCAAATTACATGATTTACACTTACACCAAAACTAATCCCCTTATGATCCCCATAATTTTCTCTATGTCCATAGATCTGCATTCAGAGGTAGCTGAGAATCCAAACCATTAAAAAGCAAACAGCTTCTAAACAGACTTTCCTCTTATCATTTCCTGGCTAATTCAGCAAAACAGTATTTACATAGGCATTGGTGCCCAAGAGATTTAAAGACAGGAACAGCAACACAGGCTATATGCAGACTAAACTCTGTCCCATAATAGTTTTACCACTCAAGTTTGTGAATTTTATTAGCATTCATGTTTGTATATACCAAGTTATCCATAAGAATCTCTCCCCTCTGAAACATGGAACTTAAGGTAGTCACCAAACACTCAGTCAGAGGCAGAGCAGGGACTAAGCACACAGCGCATAAAACAAGTACATTTTCTTCACTCAATCACCATACCATAGGAAATTAGGGCCAAAGGGTTTAACATTTTTGTTCTGGACTAAGGAATACAGATTATTTTTAAAGAACCATAGAAACTAATTTGTCTGAGATTCCTAGAATGAAATCTTGAGAGGCAAAAATAACTATATTCATCACAAACTCAGACAGCCCAATTCTTACACATATTCAGACTGTACCCCCAAAGGGCTTTGTTCCTGGTGAATTAGTAGGATAAAGTGAACAGCACACTTGGCCATCAAGGCCCAGGACATGAGTCACCATCTGCCTGGTAAATCTCTCTGTCTATATAGACTGACCATGTAAAAGATAGGAACAAAACAACTGACTTAGAAAAAGGAGAAAAGAACATCACCAAACACAATATATTACATGTTTAGACTGGGGAGTTAGGAACAAAAGCACACGAGAAAGCAAGAATACTATTAAGTCCAAACAGTTCAAACTCAGCTTCCCAATCAATTGCACACATCTCGATGCACAAGTATACTGTAGACGAGCTCAGGAAGTAAGATTACAGCCTAGCAGATCAGCAGTGACAATGAAAGCAGCATGAAGCCAGCGTTACAGAAATCAGCGCTTGCGGGCTGGAGAGATGGCTCAGCAGTTAAGAGCACTGACTGCTCTTCCAGAGGTCCTGAGTTCAATTCCCACCAACCACATGGTGGCTCACAACCATCTGTAATGGGATCTGATGCGCCCTTCTGGTGTGTCTGAAGAGAGCAACGTTATACGCACATAACCTAACAGAAGTAAATAAATAAATAAATAAATCTTTAACAAAAAGTATTTTAAAAAAATCAGCCCTTGCTCAGGGCTGGACAGGGACTCAGGACCAACTTTTACCTAACAAGTGACACTGGGACAATGAGAGGAAAGGCATAGCTCACACAAAAGGGGAACAAGGAGAGGAGCACTGAGCATGCTAGCAATCCCCCACAGCTCAGTGCAGCTGCTGGAGGGCCACGGGGCTGGGCCTGAGCACTGGCAGGCAGTGCTGCTCCAGCACAGCCACTCTACACCTTCGAGACTGTTTATTCCTCAGTACTATACTGGTTAATGCTGACTGTCAACGTGATAGGAGTTACACTTCCTGTGGAAGTTTCTATCTTAGGTTAGCTGAGGTAGGAAGACCCACCTGAGGGTGGGAGAATGGCATCATCCCAGTAGCCTTCACCTCTCTGCGTCTTACCTGCAGCTGAGTGTGGTGAGATGCCTCAACCTTCTGCCTCCATGCCTTCTCCACGGTGACTGTGCCCTTTAACTGGGAGTCAAAGAAACCCTTCCTCCCTGGTTGTCCCAGGTTTGTCCCAGCAGCAGTCAACTGGCCTGAGTAGGTAGAGACATGTCCCCTTCTGCCTCTCACGGGGTTAGCCTTTCTAACTGACTCTATCTCTTGAAAGGTGCCTTTTCTCAGCAGTCTGGTATTCTGAATAAATGAGACTATTTGTAAGTTATCAAATGGTAGCTAGCACAGAGTGGTAGCTAAATTACATAATAACTTTCATCTTAGTGCACAAATCTGAGATTACAAATGTGGGGGACAATTAGTTTAACTGGATAACTAAAAACTAAACAAACAAACAAAAAAAAAAACTTGAGACAAAAAACATTCAAATTCCTGAACTGCTGGATACTCTGAAAACTCAGTAGATTTGATAGTAAGTTGTTCCCACACAGTGCTAACAGGCTTGGAAATGAAGAAGACCATGGTGGCTATGTATGTGTGGTATGTGCTATTCATGTAGTGTGTGCGTATATGCATGTGGGTACACATACACATATGTATGCCATAGGCTGATGTCAGGTGATATATATATATATATATATATATATGTATATATATCCACACCCCACACACACATACACACACACACACACACACACACACACACACACACACACGTTTGTTTGTTGAAGAAAGATTTCTCTGTTTAGCCCTGGCTATCCTAGAACTCAATCTGAGACCAAGCTGGCCTCAAACTCACAGAGACCTGCCTGCCTCTGCCTCCCAAGTGCTGGGATTAAAAGTATACACCACCACGCTGGGCTCAATGCTACTTTTTGAGACATGGTACATCACTAGGTTCCAGTGTTGGGGTTCCAGGTCCATGACACCATGCCTAGCTTATAGAGGGGAATCTGAACTCGGGTCATCAGCCATCATGCTGATATGGCAGGTACTTTATCAACTGAGCCACCTTCCCACTATGGTCTTGTCAGCAGGTTGAGTGTGGTAGTGGAATTCCTATAATGTCAGCACTACAATGGCAACAGCCTGAGGTCTGCCTGGGCTACACAGCAACAAGCCCTCATCTCAAGAAAATTAAACAAGACTGGGAAGATGGCAGTTCAGTGGATGAAGCCCCTGCAGGACAAATGTAGGGACCTGAGTTCATATCTCTGAAATCTACATAAAGCTGGACACGGTAGCACAGGTCTGTAATCCCAACAAGCTATCGAGTTTAATTTGTCTGGCAAATAAGAGAGCTTTCTCAAACAAGGTGGAGGGTGGAACCCACATCTGAGGTTGTCCTCAGATCTCCACATATTATGTGGCATGCAATGCCTATGCTTTTACACAAGTACACACATACTATAAAGGAACACCCAGACACATTACAAAATTTAAAGTATGCATTCTGAGATGCTAAAATGAGACATGTTCAGCATGTAAGGGGGATGACACTGTTCAGATTTGGGTGAACATAGGGTTAACTGATAAAGATGATCTGCTCAGCTATATACCAAATGTGTTATAAATACACCACTGGATAAAACAGGCAAAGTTCCTGTGGGGATATAATTAAGTGGAAAGAGGCAAAAAGTAAACAAATATATAAATACAGGTCACTTAGAAAATGCAAATTGTAGAAAGAAAAATAAAACCAGAACAGGAATTACAGAATGGGCTACATATGTGTGTGGTTAGCCTCAAAGCCACAGTTAACAGAGAATAAGAAGATGTCAAAATTCTGCGCATGAACTACAATCCATGACTGATGGTGCTGATGGCTACTCAGGTTAAATCCACTCCAGAGGAAGACCCCAGGGAGCCAGGAAGATTGTTCCTCCTCACAGGATGTTTCAGAGAGGAAGTATCATGTTTGGACTGCCCTTCATATCCCAGAAAATAATATTCCAATTTTTCCCATGCCAGTGAGGCGTCTCCTCAGAGTGCTACAGCAGCAAGCACAAGAACCTATCCTTCTAGGATAGGAATTCTCGGTGCTATCATATTTCCTCTTCATGAAACGACACCTTCCCAATCATGGGGAGGGACAGCAACATAAGTGCTCCTGAAACCAATTAGCACATGGGCATGCATGCGTGGGAATTGCTCAAATAATTAAGTGCTTATTGTTTCATAGCATAAGTCTCTGAAATTCACCCAAAGATAGTTGCAAATTCACTTTTCAAGAATGAAAATATATAGAAGCCAGCCATCAGTCACTGGCATTTGATGTAAAGTTTCAAACACAAAATCCCCAACCTAGAATACACTCTACTCCAAAGAAGAATACGTGGCCTATAAAGAGGTATGATGGACCATGTATGTCTAAAAAAATGTTTAGGGACAATTCCTTTTCCATCATCCAACAAATAAATAGCTTCTCCCCCCACCCTCTGCCTATAAATTCTCAGGAATGACTAAGTGGGAAGGCAGACTTGAGTTCATAGCCCCTGACTTACATGCCAACTAGTCATGAAATAAGACCTTTCTTTTTTGCAAACTCAGTGGCATAGATTTGGTTCTTATGTATCATGGGAAGTGAATCTTCTCTGGTAATTGTCACCAGCTACAGTTACACCCATCTGTGGAACTCAAACATATACTGAAACCATGGTGTCATACTGCAATAGGGAGTCAGAGAAAAGGTCAAACCACTTTTCTGTTCAGAAGGACAAAAAGTCCATTTTGCTGGTGAGGAGACTCTTAGGGAGACTCAGGAAGCATGGTCACATGGTTGGCAGTGTCAGGCCAAAGCCATTCTCCAATACAAGGAGAGGACTGGCGGCAGGAAGTGAGCACAGCACAGCCAGGGACAAGAAGCCTCAGGTTCTCCAGCCCCTGGGCTCCAGCCCTTGGGCCAACGTCTTAGAAAAGCAGAACGGAAGCTTGGTTATTTCTGAATGCAGATCTGGATTTGAGACTACATACTGTTGATGTGCTGACAAACTTAATGGCTCCCCTCACACAATTCTAGTCCTGCCCTAAGCGAGAGAAATGTGAGAGAGTATACTGGTTCAACAGAAATATGTGATTATCACTAAGGATAGTATGGAAGGTAAATAAAAATGTTCATGTTCAGTTTATCTCTTTGGTTTAGTCTTTCAAATGTTATGCCAAAGTGAATAACCTGGTTTTTCCTAGTAATAGCCTAAAAAATAATATCAACATATTTTCATACAGCTAACATTTTAACAGATTACTAGAAATCCTGTTCTGAATAATCTCTTAATGATTAGTCATCTCAGAGGTCTCAAAACCAGCTAAGGACCTCAGTGTTAAAGAAAAGACAGATGTGGGAAAGCAACAGACTCATGCTACAGCAAGGGCTGAGAAAGGCTGAGGGTTCCCGTACTGACGATGCTGCACACTCTCTTAGAACTTTACAACCACTTAAGAGAACTTACCATGAGACTCAAGGCCTGCTCCCTGTGCCAGCCCATTGTCATAGGACTGAAAAAGAAAAAGTTTAGTTTAATGGAGAAATAATAATTATCACAGTAGATAAGTGGACAGTGAATTAACTCTTTTGATTTCTTTTATATTCTCTAAAATAAGTACTCTCTCCAGAGAAGGAGAAGTGGGAATTTTGCAGTCTCCATTCTTCTCATAGCCAGCAGACCAAATCACTGAGTGTTTCCAGGAGAGGCACATCTGAGCCGTGTCCAGGACGCCCTGCATTCTTGGTTCTGTTCAACAATAATTTCCAACCCTTATTCCTCACACTCCTCCAAGTGACTAGATGGTGAATTAAAATACAAGGATTTCATACCTAGTCAACTCCAGTCATAAACTAAATCTATTCTGAGACGCTGGTTCTACAGAGGATGAGAGCTTCCTAAATTTCAAAGTCCTCATGCATCTTCTAAGATCCAAACAGTAAGAACAATAAAAGTTATAAAACACAAACTTAGCCAAGACACTCCTAAGCTTCAGATTACTTGCTATAGAAAAAGCATCAAGTCTCAGCAAACTATTTCTGATAAACATTTACAAAGTCCAATGATAATTTGTGAAGAATTTTGAGGGGAAAAAAGGAGGGAGCTATGTTTGCTGTAAGATTGACCTAAAATCACTACCCAGGAGAAAGATCATCTAAGAGTAAAAACACAGGTTTAGTGGCATATGCCTATAACCCCATCACTGGGGTAGTAATACCAAGAGAGAGGACCCTTAAACTGAGTGGTAGCCAGCCTGACCAAGGAACTTCAGGTTCAGTGAGAGACTGTATCAAAAGACAAAGTTAGAGACCAATCAAGAAAGGACACCCAATATGCCCTTCAGCCTCCACACATGCAAGTACACACACACACACACACACACACACACACACACACACACACACACTCACACACAATCTAGACCGACAGTAGAAAGGAATAATAATGTACTAAATGGTTTCAGGGTGGGGGTGGAGGGAGACACAGAAAGATTAGCCCGGTGTGTAGAGATTAGCCAGGTGTGTTTAGCCCACCCCTTTAGTCCCTGCAGTGAAGAGGCAGAGACAGGCACATGTCTTTGAGTTTAAGGAAAGCCTGGTCTACATAGTAACTTCCAGGACATTCAGGGATACAGAGATATTCTATCTCAAAAAGACAAACAAAACTCCGACAAAACAAAATTAAAAAACAAAAGACACTAAATTACAGGACTCCTAAAGAACAATTATTTAAATTAAAAACACAAAAAGGGAAATTGAAAAGCTGGAGACGTGGCTCGGTGGTTAAGAGAGCAGACTGTTCTTAGAGAGGGGACCCAAGTTCAGTTTCCAGCAGCTACGTTGGGGAGGGATAAAGAGGCTCACAACCACCGTAACTCCAGTTCCAGAGAGATTCAACTTCTTTGACCTCTACAGTCACCTGAACTATGTGCACATAGCCCACTCCCACAAAACTGCAAATAAATCTTTTTCTAAAAAGAAGGGAAAACAAATAAAGGCAGAAAATAAGAATACAGAACTGAGATAAGGAGGTAAAAATGGGCAGACAGCTCAGTGGTAGAGTACTTGCTTAGCACGCGACCAGCCCTGCCTGGGCTTGATCTTAAAACATTTCTTTGATCGCAATCAAAAGTAAAAATTCCAGAGAGAAACTTATTGTAATGAAAAGTGTGTATACACACATGTGTGTATACAAATATACACACACACACAAATTGAAATACAGAAAGCCAAAAGACCAGGGCTTGTAATATAGTTCATGGTGGGAGTGCTTACCTAATAGTCAAAAAGACCTGTGTTTCTACAGTAGAGATAGGCAGGTGGATTATAACAGGATAAAGAAATAGGAAGGAAGGAAGGAAGGAAGGAAGGAAGGAAGGAAGGAAGGAAGGAAGGAAGGAAGGAAGGAAGAAGAGCAAGAGAAGACAAGACAAGACACTTTTTAAAGGAGTTTAACATTCTATTGGTAAGGCTATGTTGAAAAAAAATGCACTTTCCTAATGGAGATTGGAATAGAATTTGGCTTATCTTTTGATTAAGTTTTTTCTTTTTTCCTAAGGAAGAAACAGGCTTCCTGAAAACACTCTAAGAGCAGTGGACTGGGGTAACAGGAGTACTACTCGCAGCCTGCTCCACTTGGTCCATCTTTTGGAGGGAAGAAAACAAACTACAGCTAATAAAATTGCATATGAACCAAGCAGTATACCTGAAGATGTAACTGTAATATATAAAAAGATATGCGGATTATCAATAATAGTGCTGTTTGTAAGTGGAAAAAAAAAAGTCTCTATACAGAATAGTTGTAAATAAACAATTTTAGAAGAGACAATGTCATAGCCACACAGTTAAGTAATATACATTATAAGAAAAATGTAAGAAAAAGAATGAGGAAAACTGATTTTCAAGGTATGTCATTCAGTAGGAAAAAAGCAATTTACCAGAAAAGGTATCTGCAGTATGTTATGTTATGACCTGGTTGAATATATGATGTATTTGTAGTTCTATGTGGGATAGCTTTGTTAGGCAGAATCAAACCTGGTTATGATTTTCATTTAGAAATTAAGTATTACATAAAGAGATATGATTGTATGTGATTGCTAATCTTAGTTGTCAACTTGACTATTCTATAATTAATTATATGAATAATTAAGTAAAAACCCACACAGCTCAGCATATCTATGAGGGACTTTTTCTTGATTAAATTATTTGGGGTGGAGAGACCCATCCTAAAGCTGGATTGTTTGAGATCAGAAGACTAACCCTAAATCTGGGCCACTTCAAGTGGCAGCCCACATAAAAGGATGTGGAAGGGGCTGGAGAGATGGCTCAGTGGTTAAGAGCACTGACTGCTCTTCTGAAGGTCCCGAGTTCAAATCCCAGCAACCATATGGTGGCTTACAACCATCTCGTAACAATCTTGTTATGAGATCCAATGCCCTCTTCTGGGTGTCTGAAGACAGGTATAGTGTACTTACATATAATAAATAAATAAATCTTAAAAAAAAAAAAAAAAGGATGTGGAAATTTTTGCTTTTTGCCTTGTCGGGTGGCCACTAAGAAAGGCTAAAGGCATGCGAGTAAGTTTCCTGGAGACAGCCCAGTGCTCTGCATGGCTGTGACAGGTAAGCTCTGATTTGCAACCTTCAGAGACTTTTACCCGAGAACTGCTTCTTGCTACTGATATGCCTTTCCTGCCACTATCACATACCCTAATGATTCCTGGGCATTAGTCCACCCTACTGGGCAGATTTTCTGCAGGTCAGTGAAGATATACTATCATGTAGTAATGTTATGTAGACAAATTGATGATTTTATAATTCCTGATAATGATTTTATAGAATTCCTAAATTTATACAAGTAATTTTCAGCACTCTGAAAAGCTGCAAATAGGGCTCTGTAAACCTTCATGTGTCACAAGCTAATTGTACTAGGATATGAAAGCAGGCTTGGAATAGATCTACTCCCAAGGAAAACCATTCATTCTAGGTCAGGTCCAAGGATGAAGCCACGGGTGTGATTATGATAATAAAGGCGGGATTATGAGGCCACATAAAACTGCTGCTTTGAACTTATAATGAGCTTATAGAATGAAACACTGCTTTGAACTTAATATCAACATCCTTCTGTAACTCCCCTTTTGTGTAACATTTTATCTATGGGAAATTTTCTAAAGAACTTTTGTCTAAAAAGTTATAAGAAGACCAGCAATAATAACCTAAACTGGTCCTGTTTTATCAACATAACTCACCATACTTCTTCTAATGTAGCTGATGGCTTTCTTCATATCCATGCCCGACCAGTTGTTGAGCATATAGCAAATGCAGGATGCACAGTATACAAACCTCATGTCATTCTCACTGCCTTCAGGAACAGCACAGAAGCTGGAGACAAGGATATGAGACTGTATTAAGCTCATTTACCCCAAGCCAGGAGCATGTGCTCTGCGTCTTCACTCACAGAAACATCTACTGCTGACTTTCCCAGTACCACATACTACAAATGACCCCTAAATAACTTGGGTGGTACTCATACTCACAAGTTGTCACTCACTGCGTATATGTTACTATACAACTCTAAGTTGTTTACACCCAAGAAGGGTAGCTGTGCCACAACAGCTGCAGAAAAAGAAGCAAATAAAACCACTCACATACTATTTAGTAGTAAGAAACTCCTAAACCAAGCCGGGCAGTGGTGACACACGCCTTTAATCCCAGCATTTGGGAG
>NC_034604.1:40932136-40938937 GCF_900095145.1 Mus pahari
CAGCTACAGTGTACTTACATATATAATAAATAAATAAATCTTAAAAAAAAAAAAAAAAAAAAGAAATTCAGTTTTATTTTTGTTCCTGTAAAATGAGACGCTTTTCCATCAAGCATTTAACTATATATTCAAACATGCTGTGGTTCATTTCCATTGTGTGAGTGGGGGTGTAATCCAGGACTTTCAACACATTAATTATGTACTAACTCCTGAACTATATTTCTAGTCCTGGGTTGTAACAATCTACTATAGCACTATATCCAGTTTTTTTGAGTTCTAAATAGTTTTTACTTATACAGGAAAATATCAATGAGTAGTTCATACCTCCCGTCTTCCAGCTGAAGTGCTCTCAAGCCAGCTAAGCAAGCTTCTTTATCTACTCGGCTTAAGTCATCTCCAAGAATAATCAAACAGGAAAGACCCGTGTAAGTCATTGCTATGTGTCCACTGTCGTAAGGATGAGCTGTCCCTGGATTCTAGATTCAAAATGAGTATTATGTTAAATTAATTGAAATTTTAAATTTTCTTTCACAAATAACGTTCAGCATGAGGTTTTAGCAAATGTTGCTTATACTAATTTATATAGATATCCAACTGAGGAAAACATGCCTTAATTTTTAGATGTCTCAATATGTCTTCTTACAAGCTATATAACTTTCAAAATATTATGATCCTCCAACCTTATCAAAGTAGTTATGACATTTGAATAATCCACATATTTAAAACTTCCTACTTAGTTTAACCCAATTTATAAGTTATCTCTTATAAAGTTAGAAACTCAATATTTTAAACCAAAAAAAATTTATAAAAAGAAGTAAAATTTGGGCTGAGACTATAGCTCAGTGGTAGAGTGCTTGCCTAATATGTGTTGAGGCTATGAGTATAATTCCCAGCATTGTCTAAAAAAAAAAGAAAATGTAGTCTATATGGTATAAGCCTAAATTAAATAGCACAGTATTATTCATCATATAACCTTATCATTCTATCATAAAGTTTAATCATTTCAATCTCTAATAAACATTAGCATTCAAATATAAAAAGGAAATATAAATAGTTAATTTTATATATTATTCATCTGTATAATAGTAAGAAAGGTCACATAATCTCAGAAATAAAACCCATTTAAACCTCAGATGCGGAATCTAGCCAATGTCTGTTTATTACAAAGGGTTAGAAACTTGATGCCATAATTTTCTTGTACAGTGACCTGTGCTTTTTCACAGGGCAAATCTGCATGAGATTGAATCCCTTTAACTGTGAACCACCCACTGACCACCCCACATACAACTCTTTACACAGTCTCACTAACACCAAGCCAATGTTCACTGCGCCGTTTTGGGTCCTTCTTCAGAACTCTAGCCTAATTCTCCTGCCTATCCTATTTCACATGTACAATGGGCTTCTCGGAATGCCTACAGCATGTCTCATTTTTCAGTATTCAAACCAAACACCTGCTATTTTAAAAGAATGGTAGGGAATCTGAACATGAATTAAATGTGAACCTTAACTGAAGAGATGAAGAGAAAAATCTGAGTGATTCTAATGAGAGAATCTAGAGTTGATTATTTAAACGGCCATGAAGAAGATACAGCTCTACACAGATTTAAACAGGGACTCTTTGCTGCATTACATCAAGAGCTTGGGAAGGTATCATAGGGGGAAAAGTTCAAAGTGAAGCAGAAAAAGAAAATCCCTGGACATTAAAGGTATTCCACAATAAATTAACAGAATATACAATTTGTGATGCAAAATAAATGAAAGAGTAAGATGGATAGATCTATGAGGGTCTGTGGCCCGTCAAAACTATACATATATTAAGAGGACAACAGCACACAGGTGGTCTGGTGGTTTCTGAAGGGGAAAAAAATTGATGGAGTGATTTTATATATACATATGGTACTGGAAAATCTCTTCATTTCCTTGGTTTTTTGTCCCACAGACCTATGCTCCCAACCTCTATGACAGCTTTTTGTAGGCCTATGTGATTGCATCTGAGTCTCTAGCTCCTCTTACCACAGAGATACAGATGGTGGCCACACACAGTGAGATGGGGCTCCTCGGAGGGTACAGTGAGATACACTGAGGGCTAAAATTGGGTGTCACAAGAGCATATGAACTAGGGGCAAACATTTAATTCTTAGGGGACCTTTTAGTCCTTGGAAATTAAAACATGCAGGGATTAAGGTACAATGGTGCAAACCTCTAGTAGAAGCTTGAACCTGGCACTGTAGGGTCAACTTCAGCAATGCTGCAAGACCCTTTAAAATAAATTTTAAAAACCATGATATGAAATGCCTTGGAGGTAGAGGTTATCTTGTGAAGGTGTAATTAAATCACTGTTTTACACCAACAAATACAGCTTGCATCTGCACATAGCCTTGTGCTACATAACAGGCATCATGCCCTAGGTCAGCAGGTAATCCTGTTCACTGTACCCAACTCAAAAGCCTCCCTCTGTTCAGGGTTGGCGTAACTTCAAAAAGACATGTATATATAAAAAGGAAGACACACATTGTATGAGTCCTTTGCTCCCAAGGCACTTACTTAACTGGAGACATCTGGCCAATGCCATCCGACCCTGATTCAGACAAGCTTGTCTACAGTGTAAGTAAGAGGAATAAAACCAAACAGTCTCAGTCAAGTCTTGTTATCACTATGACCACTGTCACTTCTTCTAAAAGCTTCAGGGTATGAAAACCTGGGAGTTTCTCGTCCAGCTTCCAAGTGTACACAATTCTTGAAATACTTAGAGTAATCCCATGACTGACAACCATGCTATAAGCAGACTAATTCATCAAGAAAAAAAAAGCCTAGCCCAGGTTGACATAGACCCTATTATAGAATCCAGGCCAACCCTAACCTCATTGTAGAGCCTCCTCTACCAGGCTCCTGTGAGACCTCTTTTTAAAAGAGAAGAAAAAGAGTGGGGCTATGCTCAGTTGGTGGATCCTGGAATGCTGGTGATCCTGAGTGCCATACCATCCTAGTGAAAGAAAGAAAAGGAGGAGGGTGATCAACTTTTCTCTATGTTGCACTATAAAGAATCTTGGTAATTCTGGGCACAAGTAGAACCTATGGTGCTTGTTCTGGCCCTACTTCTCTGAAGAAAAAGCTCTTTGCTTCCTTGGGACTTCTCTGTATACTAGCTGGTTCCAAAGCCTCTGTCCAAAATGCTGGGGAAGCTAAGCTTCCTGCTGTAACAGTCACTAATCATTCACTTCCTGGAGAACAGCTTACTCTCTCTCCTGAGAAACAAGAGCCCAACACAGGCAAGTTCACTGACTTCACAGAAAGTACCTGAGCATCATAGTTTGTTTCTCCAGGAAATCACAAATGTTGAGCATATTAAACCTGGAAACCCAGTTCTTTCAAAACGTTTCATCTGCTCTCTCACTAAATTTCCTTCTATCGTTTCCCAACCCTCCAACCTACAGAGAACTAACCTTTGATGGGTTGAATGGAATACCCAGGTATGAAGAACCTCGGAAACCACAGCGACTCAGATTTGACCCTAGAAAAAAAAGTATTTGCTTATTTAAAATACACCATCTCTGAATAGAATGCAGGCAGTTTAACTATACAATTGTTCAGTAACAGTATTTTAATATCAAAGCTCCACTTTCTCTGCATATACATCCGGTGCATGCAGGTGAGCGAGGGTGTACATGGCTGTGTACACACGGTTGTGCACACGCAGAGACCAGAAGAGGACACCAGGAGTCTTCCCCTACTGCTCCCATTGTATATTTAGAGACGAGGTCTCACTGAACCCAAAGCTCACTGTTTCAGCTAGGCTGGCTAGCCAGGCCACCCTCCAACAGTGGGGGTTACAGACATTCACAGCCATGCCTGGCTTTTATGTGGGTGCTGGGGGTTGAACTCAGGTCCTCTTGATTTCATAGCAAGTCCTCTTACATGTTAAGGTTCGTTGTCTCCTTTTCTATGTGAGATAATGTTGATGGCTCATCAGGAAACAAGCCAGAGGTTAAGTGACATGTCAGAGGGAACAGCTCATACAACAGGCTCTAGAATCTTTATTTCCTACCCAGTGTCTTCCACCTTGACTCACTGCTCCTTGACACATGAGTAAAGTAAAGGTGTATATTGTTCTATCACCTTGGAGAAAACAAATATTCATACTTCAATCTTAAACCTGTGCTCTGGGTGCCTGGCTTTGACATATATAGGACATATGTCAAATTTTTTTTAAAATATATTTATAAGTTTTCCTTTTTCTGGATATATACATATATACATAAATGTATGTAAATATACTATAAGTTGGGAACTCAAAAACTCATCTATAATTATGGGTTAAATGTCTGTTAGAAAACCATTATGATAGCTATAAAAGGTAAGAATGTCTTAGCATACCAAAACTGGCAGCTAATAAAAACTCAAGGTGGTTTGGGCTTTGATGCCCTGACCTTTCATCTGTCGTGATGGATGGAAGACCACATCATAGCTTTCCCACTCTGCTTCTCCAAAGCAGGCTCTGACTGTGTTCATCCTCTGTTCTCTGAAACACTTAGTGGTGGCTTATACAGCTTTGCAGAAACAAGAAACACTGAAAACTTCCTACCTCGGGTCTATTGGCAGTACTAATGGTGGCAATAAGTTTAGTGAACATGTCTTATTTTTGGTAAGACAAAAAAAAGAAAAATGTTTAAAAAAAGGTAAGCAATTTAAGGTTTTTTTAAAAGAGTAACTAAACCATAGGTTACTCCATACCCTTTCCCTAAGTCATTATACACCGGATAATGTGCTCCAGGACCTTCGTGAACAGAAGTGTCTGGTGCAGCTTGGCGGCGAAAGTTTAGAAGTGACAAAAAAGTCTAACACACTTAAAATATCAAGCTGCATCTATCAAAGTATACCTTATGCTGATTTTGAAAGTAATTGTTAGTAAAGCTAAATAACAACGTGGAAAGCTGCATGTGAACAAGAGAAACAAAGGATATAAAGCATATGTGTATAGTCAGACAAATGGTACAGCCTTAACAGCCTAGAGGAAATAACAAAATAGCAGTGGGATGACAAGACTGAGAGTCTGTCCTCTACGAGTCACCACCTCTATGAGCAATCACCACAGATGTAGGACCTAAAGACACATAGTCATCATCATACTGTCTCAGAAGATGAGGATCCAATACAAGTCTCACAAACGCAACCAAAGCCTTTGTGGCATGACCTTACTTACTGAAGTTCTAGAGGAAGTCAGCCTCTACACTCAGTCACACTGCTGGCAGATGAGTTTCCTGTAATGTGGGACTGAAATCTCAATTTCATTGGGCTCTTAGCTATGAGCTCTCCTTGGCTCCTAAAGCCTCATATATGTTTCTTACACACCAGACTCTTACCAGAGAGCAGCTATCACTCAAATTCAAATTCTTCTGCCTTTCTCTTCGCTCTTTGACTACATTCTGACTGACCTGCTGCCCATGTGATTGTACTGCGTGTGCACACACACACACACACACACACACACACACACACAAACACACACACACAGTATGCATGTGGAAGAGACCCCTATGAATACGCTGCGCTTTAACATCAGATTAGTTTAACTTTAACTGTCATCTACAAAGTCCACCAGCAGTAACCCAGTGTCTGAGAGACAAAGAATAAACAAGAATCTGCAGTGCAAGGTCAGCCCCATTCCACACAGCCTCCACCAGATGTCTTTATCCTTCCTTCATCATGACTTTGTTCTAACCACCTTTCAAGGTGGTAAGCAGTGTCTAAAGTGTATTTCCTGTATGATTCAACCTAAACATCAGCTTCTTCTTTTCCTCCCCTGATAAAAGATCTCATTCTATGCTACCAACTCATTGACACTTCACTATAAAAGTCTGAGCCCATTTCTACTTCAGCTTAAAAATAAAAGCTCTGTGCATACTTTGAGTATAATCCCCTCCTTAGGAAATTCTTTGTTGGGGATTGGTAATAATGCTTTGATTTACTTGGGAATCTGAATGCGACAGTGGTCAATGGCTGGGCAAAGGGAGATGGGGCAGGACCCTTAGCTTTCCGTGGGCTAAGATGCAGGAGAGAGGAACAGAGGACTTGTCATGAAGCAGTGGAAGATGGTTGGATGTAGGAGCTGCAGGAAATAAAGCCAATTAGCCATGTGAGAATTCAGGTGGGTGGCCACTGGCCACTTCCCCCATTAGCCTGGAATAGCAGGGAAAGGTTTAGGAATGCCCAGCCTTGAGCCATAGCATTTTAAAATTAACTGGTGGGCTGGAGAGATGGCTCAGCAGTTAAGAGCACCGACTGCTTTTCCAGAGGTCCTGAGTTCTACATGGTGGCTCACAACCATCTGTAATGGAATCCGATGCCCTCTTCTGGTGTTCTGAAGAGAGCACTGGTGTACTCACATATATAAACTATGCAAATCTTTTTAAAAAATTAATTGGCATATGTGTGTTGTCTTCCATCCCCAAATCCAGATAGTTCCTGGGCGGGTACACAAGTGTACCCTGCAGGAGCCAAAGCAGTGCAGGCCAAACTCACTGCTACAGTTCTTGGGCCACTGATTACTTAGGACAATTCAGTAAGTTATTTTCCAGAGTCTGACTTCAGAGAAAATGCTTCTGAGTAAAACATCACTTCCTTACAGACAACGTGGACACGTGTCTGCTTCTAAGGTTAGTTAGGGTAAATCTATAACCTTCCTGAGAAGCAGCAGAAGAAACTGATGCTCAAAAATACTGTATCATTAGGAGACCTTAGAACAGACACAAGCACCGGGCGTGGTGGCGAATGCCTATAGTCCCAGCACTCGGGAGGCAAAGG
>NC_034604.1:40939304-40943717 GCF_900095145.1 Mus pahari
CTCCCTCCCCCCTCTCTCCCCCCCCCTCTATCTGAGACAGTCTCATGTAGCTCAGGTTAGTCGGCACTCTTAGATAGTCAAAGCCTTCAGTTCCAGCTTCTCCTGTCTCTGCCGCCCTAGCGAGGAGATCACCGGCACATTACAAGTGTGCCCAGCTGAAACCTATCCCACTTCCTAACTGGAATAGGAACAGCCTGTAAGTAGAATGCTGCAGGGTTCTTATAAAGGATAAAGGGCATATTCAGGTTATAATTTAGCAGCGACCATGGCTTAATTAACAGCAACTATTTAAAATTGGCCAATTAAACATTATCAAAAGCAAAACAAGAAGAAACTAAGAGCCCCCGCCCTATTTTTTGTTGTTGTTGTTGCAATTTTTAAAGAAATACTTCTTCAAAGTGTCCTTTCTTCTTTTCCATATAGAAGAATAGAGTGTCACCATGAAAGTCTACAGCCTTCAGAGACAGTCACAGCGTATGGAACACAGTGTAGTACTTCTTCCCTCTTCTGAACTGCTTGTGTGCCGTGAAGCTGGATTTAAAAATGCTTTCAGTGTAAACAACAGCATCAAATGAAGATCTTATTTTTCATGGCATGTTTACTAAGATGGTTTATTCATCAAATTGGTTTATCAGCCATACACTTTAAGTACCAATGTTTTGAAAATGATGTTAAGAGGACAATATTTACCATTTGTAAGTTCATTCGGCATTCTTTTCTAGTTCCTGTCAAGTTTGTTTTCTCCTGAAAATTCCTTTATAATTCTAGAAACTTATATATTTCATCATATTCAAGTATAACTGCAATTCTCTCCAAATTTATCACTGCAAGTATACACCAGGTCAAGGTGAAGCTTTATTCAAGAGCACCATCTAGCGTTCATACTTAGCATCAGCAAAACAATGAAAAGTTCCCTGCATACAGCCTGCCCACTAGAATCAGTACACAGAACTTGACAAGATGTGGAGATACTTTGGGTCTTATCTCAAACTTAGATGAAAAGCATGAATACGAACCCTGGATAGTCGTATTTTAACTTAAAATACCTTGGTTAATGGTGGCACCCTTAAAGAGCCCCCCTTTCTGCAATTTTAGAAGAAATACTTCTTCAGTGTCACCATGAAAATCTATTTATAGTCTTCAGAGACAGTCACAGCATATGGAACACAATGTAATATTTCTTCCCTATTTTGATTTTGTGGTACCCTCTCCGAAGGCAGGCAAGTATATGTCATAATGGAAATTAACAGAGCAGAATAGAAACCAAGAAAAATAAACAGTAGCTGGTCATAATAACTTGTTTATATAATATGTTTATGATAAAATACTTGGAGTTGTACTATGAAAGAACATGTTTGTTTGAAATGTATGCTTGAAAGATAAACACTAAAATTGACTTTTGTCTGCTGATTGGGTAATACCTCACTTTAAAGCTTGTGGGTTTGCTATCAAGTTCAAAATAAAGACCAATTATATACCTAGCAATATAAGACGGCACAAACAGGTGGTAAGACTGTGTACAGTCTTAAAAAAACAATGTTGGACAGGTAAGATGGCTCACTGGGTAAAGGCAGGCAAGGCTCATGACCTGAGTTCAATCCCCAGAACTCATATAAAGTGGAAGGAGAGAATCCATTCCATGAGGTTGTCCTCTGACCTCCGTACAAGTGCTGTGGCATGCCCGCCCCCCCCACACGCGCACACGCACACATGCACGCACACATACACGCACACATACACCACACAAGCTTACAAAATAAAAAGGTTAATGAGAACTTAAAAAACACTTTGTGTAGCCGGGCGTGGTGGCGCATGCCTTTAATCCCAGCACTCGGGAGGCAGAGGCAGGCGGATTTCTGAGTTTGAGGCCAGCCCTAGTCTACAAAGTGAGTTCCAGGACAGCCAGAGCTATACAGAGAAACCCTGTCTCGGAAAAAACAAAACAAAACAAAACAAAACAAAACAAAACAAAACACTTTGTGTGGTAGTGCAGTTATAATCCCAGTTCTTCAAAGCTGAGGCAGAGAAATCATGTGTGTGCTAAACCTGGGGTATACAGAACAAACTAAACAACAAAAAAGACTGACTTTATTTTTTTATTAATTGTTTTATTTATTTACATTTCAAATGTTTTCCTCTTCCCGGTCTCCCCTCCACAAACCTCCCACCCCATTCCCCCATCGCCTCTAAGGGGGTGCTCCCCCTACCCACCCACCCACTCACCCACTCCCGCCTCACCCCTCTAACACCCCTTCTCTGGGGCATCAAGCCTCCACGAGACCAAGTGCCTCCCCTCCCACAGATGCCAGATAAGGCAGTCCTCTGCTACATATGTAGAGGGAGCCATGGACCTGTCCATGTGTACTCTTTGGTTGGTGGTCCAGTCCCTGGGAGCTCTGAGGGGTCTGGTTAGTTGATACAATAGTTCTTCCTATGGGGTTTCCATCCCCTTCTGCTCCTTCAGTCCTTGCCCCCACTCTTCCATTGGGGTCCCCAGGCTCAGTCCAATGGTTGGCTGTGAGTAATTGCATCTGTCTTAGGTACTAGCAGAGCCTCTTAGAGGACAGCCATCCCAGGCTCCTGCCTGCAAGCATATCTTGGCATCAGCAATAGTAAGACTGACTTTAATAAAGGAAGTTTTTTTTTTAAAATAAGAATCTGTATATTATATTCCCCTCTTTTAAGAGATAACTGTATTATGAAAAGTAAACACATTCCAAATCTTATGTAGGCACAATATAACAAAAGGTAATGCTTAGGCCAGAGTATCACTGTGAGCTCAGGTGGCTAGTATAATTCAAAACCTGAATCAGTCATTGTTTGATTTCCACTTTTAAAGTTAGGTTTCTGCACTAAACAGACAGAATTCCAGTGAGGAATGTGGTAATTTTATCTTAAAATGTGCACTTTTATGAATATAGAAGTAATTCTTCACACGTCTCCAAAAAATACAAGGCTTTCTTATTAGAAGAATGCGTTGTGCCAAATTCCTTGTTTAAAGATGCCAGGAAAAACCCCAAAACCTTAATGCTGGAGAGCTGGGCTGGGGATGTAGCTCATGGAGAGCATTTGCCTGGCAGGCTCTGGGCCTCAGTTCAATCCACAGCTCCACAAAACACACAAATGCACATGTGAAACCAAACCAAACCATGTGCACTTTCTGAATTCCGAAGATTAGCTTTAGAACAAGATGGAAACCAATTAAAGAGATGGAAGGTGGTGGACTTTCTCAAGAGATTGGAGACTTGACCTGCTGAGCCACTAACGACTGCCAGAGTCCTACAGACACAGGACTGCGGATGGGCTGACGACTTAGATCACCATGTTTATCAATCTGATGCTCTGTCATTTCCTAATCATGTACTATGTGTAATCTAGCCTACATGAAACCACACTTACTATAGTAGAAAGGATGCTGCTTGTTTGTTTGTTTGTTTGTTTGTTTTTTAAGTAATAAACGAGATATGGTGGTAGGCTGAAAAATTCCAGAAAGGTGAGGAAGGAAGACTACAGCTTGAGACTACCTCAGGGCAAATGGTGACTTGTAGTAGCCTGGATTACAGTGAGAGCTTGTCTCAAAAAAGTGAAGAAAAAAAGACAGAGATGGGGGGGGGGGTAGTTGAGAGGTGGGGAGAGGGAAGGAGATAGATAGACAGAGGAAGAGGCAGAGAGAAGCAATTTCAAAATATCTACTTAGGTCACCCCCACTGATTCTTGGGTGCCTCATTATTCCAGGTCTCTAGCTGTGTCTCACTACACTAGAGATATGGAACCTGAAGAGGCCACCTCCTGTAACCAGACAGGAACCTCAGTGGAGCAATAGAGACACCAACACACCCACAAAACTTTTAACCCAAAATTTAACCTGTCTACAAGAACTGCAGATACAGGGGATAGAGCAGAGACTGAGGGAATGGCCAACCAATGACCAGCCCAACTTGAGACCATTTCATGGGCAAGCACCAATTCCTAACTCTATTAAGGACACTCTGTTATGCTTGCAGACAGGACCAAGTTGTCCTCTGAGAGGCTCCACCCAGCAGCTGACTCAGACAGATACAGATACCCACGGCCAAACAATGGATGGAGCCTAAGGACTCTTACAGAAGAATAGGAGGAAAGATTTCAGGTCCCAAAGGGGATAGGAATTCCACAGGAAGACCAACAGAATCAACTAACCTGGACCCTTGGGGCTTTCAGAATCTGAATCGTTAACCAAAGAACCTGGACCTAGGCCTTCCCGCACTTAAGTAGCAGATGTGCAGCTTGGTCCTCATGTGGGTCCTGAACAACCAGAACAGGGATATCCCAATAGGTATTGCCTGTCCATGGGATATGTTCTTCTAGATGGGCCGCCTTGTCTGGCCTCAATGAGAGAGTAAGTACCTGGCCTCACAGAGACTTGAAGTACTG
>NC_034604.1:40943751-40985991 GCF_900095145.1 Mus pahari
AGGGGTCCTACCTGCTCAGAGAAGAAAGGGAAAGAAGGATGAGGGAAGGATTGTGGGAGGGGGTAAGCAGGAGGAGGGCAGTGAGTGGTATGTAAAGTGAATAAGTAAAAAAAATTTAGAAAATATCTACATAGACCCCAGTAAGTACTTCTTACCTGTCTTAGTTAGGGTTTACTGCTGTGAGCAGAGACCATAACCAAAGCAACTCTTACAGAGGAGAACATTTAACTGGGGCTGGCTTACAGGCTCAGAGATTTCGTCCATTATCATCACGGCAGCAGGCATGGCAGTGTCTAGGCAGGCATGATGCTGGAGGAGCTGAGAGTTCTACATCTTGTTCCAAAGGCAAATGGGAGTAGACTGTAGCTAGGAGGTAGCTAGGATAGTCTCAAAGACCACCCTCACAGTGACACATTTCTCCAACAAGGCCATACCTCCTAATAGTACCACTCACGTCCCTGGGCCCAGCATTTTCAAACCACCATATCCTCTCACCAGTCAGTCTTCTGACTGATGTTCCATACTGCCTGACCTGGTCTGTTATCTTATAGCACCTACTAAGCTACATGCCAATTCATTCACTGTCATGAAAGCCTCAGAGTTACAGCATTTGCTGCCCCGAACCAATAGAGAACAGAAAAATCTACCTAGTGCCTCCTCAAACATCGTTATAGTCCGTGTTACTGTGAACAAATTATAAAGCCTCTGGACCTCATTTTCTTTATCCATACAATGATATGTAACCTCTCATTAGTGGTCAGAAGAGAGTATACAATTCCCAACCTAAATAGTTCCTCTGATAAGAATGGCCCAATGCTCCAGGGGCCTAACAACATACTTACTAATAAGAGGCCAACAGAATATTTACAAGCCCTAAAGTTAAGTGGCTAGCTAAATATTGACGATGTCCTTAAATGCTATGCATGGCACTTGGACAGTGAGGCCGCACTGACACCTGGGAGCCGTTACTTCAGTCCAACTCTATCCTTTAAACAGCTGATTTTATAATTTTACAATGTATTTTGATCATATTCTGACTCGCTCTTCTCCCTGACCCTCCCAGCTCCACCCACCCCTACCACCCTACCTCCCCTGCCAACTCCAGGTCCTCTCTTTTTAAATAATCCCAACTCAGATTTGTGCTGCTCATCCAGTCTTGAGTATGGGGTCATCTACAAAAGAAAGCTTTACGAAGAACACTGTTCTGCCCCTCTTCTAGAAGTCACCAACTGTTCACAGCTCCTCAGGTAGGGCTGAGAGTTTATGAGCCCCTCCCCACTCCGTGCTAGAGTGCTGACTGGCTTGATCTTGTGAGAGTCTTGTTCAGGCAGCCATAGCTGCTGTGAGTTTGTGAGTGTAGCAGTCCTGTTATGTCCCTGTCCTCCACAACTGCTGGCTCTTACAGTCCTGACCACAATGGTCCCTGGGCCAGGGAGGGAGGGAGGGAAGGAGGGAGAGAGAGAGGGAGGGGAGGGAGGGAGAGGTGTATGTATGTGCGTGTATGTGTGTGTGTGTGAGAGAGAGAGAGACAGAGAGACAGAGAGAATGTGAGAGACAGACAGACAGAAATGGTCTCTGCTCTTCGACCATCTTTGCCTTTCTGTTCTAAGCACTCTCTACTGCACAAAGAAGCCTCTCTCTGTGTGGAGGTCTGAGAGCTGTACCATCAATAGGGAGAGATACGGACTTACAGGGCAGCTTGGTGTTCATGTTGGGTTAGCAGAATAATTGTAATATGTTCCCCTCTGGGGCCTGTGAGCTCCCCAGCCATGGGCTCTGGTCAGACCTACAGTGCTCAGCATGCATTTTCTCTGGGAAGTGGGCCTAACACCCAAAGTCCAATCAGAAGGGAGGTCGTTATCCCCAAACACCCTGCCTCACAGTTTCTTCTTCTGGGTTAGGTAAAGAATAAATCTGATAATAATCTGGCTGTGTTCTGAAAATTACAAAATATTAAATGATGTACATTATTTGTTCTATTAGCAAATAAATATCTGTAAATCAGTTTCAGTTTTAAATAGTTTATTTTTATTGTTTGAAAGGGGGTTAAGCAGAACATTTTTTAATTTAAACATTTTCTAATTCTTAATCATCTGCAGGGTTCATTTAATATTTAAACTTTATATAGTCTGACAAAATAATATAAATATGCACCTATGAGCTGCAGAGGCAAAGTCTACTTGATATGCAAACGCGTTATAAGAGAAAATATGTGAAGGAACAGAAAATGTTCTAGACTAAATGTGAAACCATAAAAGAGGAAAGGGGAGACTCAAGAGACTGCCAGCCTAACAATGCTGAGGGGACAGACGCCCTCCAGATGCTGGCAAGCCCAACAGAAGTAAGGCTATTTAAAGCTACAAAGACTGATGATAGCTTAAAAAAAAAAAAAAAACAAGAAGTGCATGTAACTAATAACAGAACAGACTTTTAATACATCTCAAAAGATACGGTAAAGTCCCAATTCTAACTCCAAAGCAGCTTTAAAGTTGTTACCAAAGTGTAATAAGCAAAGGGGAAACACATCTGTCAAAACTAAGCTCATGATCTCCTATGAAATGCACGTGGTAGGAACGCCAGACGCTTCTCCCACTTTCTTCTAAGCACAGGCCATGATTTCAGGTCACTTGAACTACATTTACATTTTTTATAAATCAAAGATACACTGTGTACTTATTTCTCTCAAAATAGGTCAATCATGAAGTTATAAATTTTATAAATTTAACGAAAAAACTTTATACTTGAAGAAATACAGTAGTTGACTAAGAGAAATTTTCTGAAGAGGAAAAAACAATGGCTGGGAATGAAAAGTAGAGCAAATACTAAAGGACTGGTCACATATAAACATTAAATACAGATAACTAATGAGTCATTAATATAGGCATATACAACATAGTGTGTGGCTACATTTGTGAATCTCAATGTAATTCTCATGACTCTAACTGTTTCCTCAAGACAGATTAAAGCTAATACTAGTTATGTCTTGTATCTGGGCAGAAAGGGATCCTGAACTACAAGAAAAATAAGGATATGCCAAGTATGCTATGAGTATGAATAAATATTATGGTTTGCTAATCCCATGCATGTCATGCCAAGAACAGCTAATCATACCAAAAATAAAATGCTAAAAACTCACTCACTGTCTTCTGTGGGAAGAACCTGCAAGGAATAAATCCACTCTATTATATTGTCTTTGTTCACCACGTCCAAGGAGTCCAGCATATCCAGCCCAGAGAGTGCAAAAAAGGCAATTGTCAACCTAAAAGGAAAGAAAAGGGAAATGTCACCTTAACTATCATCGGTGAACCATTTTCTGGCCTAAACCCAAAACAAAATAAAACAAAATACCAACGGAAAAACCAACAACAACAACAAAATAAAACCAAGCCAAACCCCTCCTTCTACTTTTAAAATAATTTCGATGCCATCCCCCACCTTGACAAATATGGAAACCAAACAAATAAAACCTCTCAGTAACGGAATCGTTCATTACCAGTCAAACCCTTGTTTAACTTTTTAAGAAGGGGACGTTTAGGATCCTGAACCCTTCTCAACCATGAGGTACAGGAGTCCACTGCGGCTCACATGTGAGCTACTTGGAGGCTAAAGTAGGTTTGATGTGTTTATTGTGTGTTCTGACAGACAAACCACTAGACTTATTTTTTTATTCTTAGTTAGAGGTATCAGATCATGGTCTAAGAATGGAGTGGTATGAGGAGAATTCTAAGTGAGAAAACTCCAAGAAAAGAAGGCAAGAGTTTGACCTCAGTGCCTTCAAAATCCCAGAACTATTCTTAGATTACACTGCCACGCCCTTCCTGGGTGTGGTGGCTAGGACTTATTTCAGATCACTCATTACAACTGGTGACTAAGAGTGTTTACATGCCTCTATAGAAACACATGTTTCTGCCCATCGTGTGCGGTTTGCCCCTGTGATTGTGGACACTTCACTCACATGACTCCTCTTAACCCTCAGAATCTCATCTGTCAGCTGCTCTGAATAAAGTTGGCTATTGCATAAGACCTTAGTCTGCCTCATTTATCAGCTCCATTCTCCCAAGTCCCACCATCAGCTAGAGTGTAAACAATGGGTATGGTGTGCCCCAGAATGTGAGTTTGTGCACAGGGGTTCAGGTCCCTGGAGAGAGAGGCCAGAGTTATCAGAGTCTGCGACAGTGGAATTGCAGGCAGTCTGTAAGTGAACCACTGTGGGTGCTGGGAACTGAACTTGGGTCCTTGCAAGAACAGTATACCTGTGGGCTATCTCTCCAGTGCCATCCAGTTCTTCCTGTAGCTGCTTGTTTAACATTCTAGAAGAATGCAACCTGATTATGCATAGCCCTACCTAAGGCTACACAAAAATGTCTTCATTGTTGAAGACACTTGACAGCCCTAGTCAGAAGTGATTACTCACGAAAGGAGCAATACAAGGGTTCAATGCCTGGGACGCTACTCAGCTCACATAGAGCTGTTTCCAAACCACTGTCAGATCATCACTGACACAAACTCACAACACACTACACATCGTCCCACAAACTCACAACACACTACACATCGTCCCACACCCTCACAACACACTACACATCGTCCCACACCCTCACAACACACTACACAACGTCCCAAGTAAATTCCAAATCCCAAAACCAAATTCCAACACTGACAAAAAATAGTCTTTGAAAATTTCACTTCTGTTAATTAAAAAATGGAATTTTTTTGGCGAAACAGTAAATAATATACTTTTCACGAGGTCAGTGCCGTTTAAAAGTGAAAAATCATTTATTCTGTGAACACAAAATCTACAACTGTCACCTTAAAGGGGACAAAAGATCTTCATTCTGGAGCCAAATACAACTGAGCACGGCCCGGGAACATAGGTTTAGGTTTTCCTACATTCTGTAATCCAATGTAGTTAGAGTTTAATGAAGTTTTTATAGTAACAGAACAAAGAAAGTCATAAATAAAATCAGTTTTCAAATATATGGTAGAAATATTGTTGGGTGTTAAAGATTGAGGTAAAGGAGGGAAGTCTCTGCCATGGGTTCCTTCCTTATTTCTGACACTCCTGGCCTTTCTGCTGGTGGAAGTTTGTTAATACATTTCAAAGGTTTTTCATCTATTAGGAACAAGGAATGGCTATTGAAGGGATTGAAGATAGCCCAAGATAAACTGCAATTTGGCTCTAAGCTCTCCACAACCATAGTAGTTCTAATCAGTTAGCCAACCTTGGAGAAGTTTCAGAGGAAGGTGGAATTCTTTCCAGGAACTTTGGTTCACAAACCCAAATTAGCACAGCAGAAACAGAAATGGTGTGCTTTTACAGAAGCAGTGAATTAGAAAATATCACTGCGTGTCTAAATATACATACAAACCAACGTTAGCCCAACAGTTAGGTATTTTGGCCAGTGTGGCTGACACCCCAGTAATCCCAGTACTCGAGAGAAAGAAGCACAGAGCCTGAGAGCTGCAGGCCACCACAGACTATACAGTGAGACCCTGCTTCTATATATAAGTAAACCCTGCTGCTTTGTATCTGGCAGTAAGAAGAACACCAGAAACTTAAAATCAACTCTGAACCACAGAAAGCAAACTCAAAACCAAAGTGAAATACAGACTGAATCGAGAAAAAAAGGAAAGAAAAAGCCACTGAAAATCCAATACACTGTTAGGTCAGATCTTTTCAATGACATTATTAATGAGCCTCAAGAAAACTAAAAGAAGTATTTTAAAAAGTTCTATAGGACCGTGTGGACCTTATGCTGCTCTCACACAGGACCTTAGTTCAGTTCTCAGCACCCACACTGGGCAGCACTCAACCACATGTAACTCCTGCTCCAGGGGCTCTAATACCTATTTCTGGCCTCCACAGACACGTGCACATGCATGCATTTAGATGTACATAGACATGCACACGCGCGCACACACACACACATACATAATAAGTCTTTAAAAATTCTACACAAGTACAATGCACTAGACATAGGGGTGAAGACAGCAGCTCTCAGCAATACATTGAGGTGTTACATACACACTAATATAATGGTTGGTGCAGATTGCTACGGTTACTCTGTAGGTATTTAATGAATTATAAGTTCAGACAATTTTACTGTTAGTTATGAGCAGAAATTGTAGTGGTGTTGACATGCACCACTCTAATTTTACAAATATACACAATGGGATTTTGAAAATGCAATTATAAATCTTTACTGATAGCTAGGTTAAATATCTCTTCACTGTATTAATGGTGCAAATTTTTGACTTTTTTTTTTTTAATGGTGGAATTAATTCATGGTCTGCAGCATGCTACGAAGTTGCTTTATCACTGAGCCACATTCCTATCTCTGGAAATAGTAACTTGAAGTCTAGGCATGTGGCACATAAAGTATAGCAACTCATGCTGGCCAATCTGAATCTGTGGTGTGGAGAGCTTTTGGGGTCACTTGGGCAAGGAAGTAGACTTCAGGCAGGAATATGACTTTGGGCTAGGACAGGGAAGTAGGCTCAGATATCTTGGTCGTCCTCATAAGACCTTAGAAACAGTGGTTGTGGAACTTTGTTTATTGTCTTGCTTGTTCCTCAACCCAGAACTGACCTTACCATCTGCAAGTAATTAAAATGGTATAAAAGCAGCCGGGGAGAAAATAAACCCACCTCAGCCTCAGAAGTGGCTGGAGTCATGCTACAGTGTTGTCTGTCTTTTTCTTTTTAATCCTCACTCCTGCCCTAGAGAACCTGTTGACTGACTGAGCGGGCTTGGTCACTGTGGATAAGGGGGGGGGGGTTCCACTGTTTCTTTGAAAGCACCTGTTCACTTTGCTGCTGAGATGGCCTCACTGGCCGCGCTTCTAAAGGATTCAAGTCCCAGCACCCACATAGCGGTCTACAACCAGTTCCAGACCTTCTTCTGATATCCATGGGCATCTGGTACAATGCAGGCAAAATACTCATACACATTGGAATACAAAATTTTAAATGCTTAAAAAGCCTCTGTGCATCCTCTAGGGCTCAGCTCCCATTGTTTGACAAGTATCCGTTTATGCCTTGGATCTGGCTGCTGCCACCAAAGGTTCTATTTAGCGCTCTCCTGTCAGACACTGTGAGAGATGTTGCAAACAGTGGGAAACAGCAGGCGGGGGCTAAAATGCTGTGGAGAACTTGCAGTGTGTTGGCCATTGTAAAAGAAGAACTGAATTTTAAATCAGACCTACTTAAGTCAGATGACAACAGCCAAATATGGCTACTGACCACTCACAAAAGTCAGCCCCAGTGTTGTAGAAAAGACAGAAAGTTATTAAACAAGCCAGTAACTACAGGTAGCTGGGTGGTAGTCAGGAAAGGCCTCTCTAAAGAAATCTGGATTACAGTACATGAAACTGCTATTTAACTTCAGAATCTCTAATTATTAGCAAAGAACTCTACTCAAGAGTGCTAGCCTGCCTTGTTCTATTTCCGCACCTACCACAGTTAAGTATTCCTTGATCACGTTTGTAGAAGTCATCTATAAAAATCCCCAAACTGAACCAGTCATGAAATGTTCAAACTACACAATAAAGTGCCTAGTTCAAAAAATGTAGGGGACGCCAGCACAAAACCAAGGAGTTACTGGGCGTGGCGGCTCCTGTCTTTAATCCCAGCACTAGGGAGGCAGAGAGAGGCAGGTGGTTCACACATCAGCCTGGTCTACACAGTGAGTTCCAGGCTATTATGAGATCTTGTCTAAAACGAAATAAAACCAAGGTTTCTTATCATCCAATCCTAGGTAGGTCTGATACCAGGCTCCAAAACACAGCAGTGTACGACAACCATTTCTTCCTTTTGTTTTCTCAGTTCTACTTCTGTAACAGTCCCTCATCCTCTGCCAGACGTCAGACATTTGCCAATTCCAGCCTTAGGGTGCTTCAGGCAACACCGAACCTTTTTATCCTACCATGAGACTTACAATTCCTTCTAAGTGAACTTCTAATCATATCTTAGGGGTTTCCCTGCCTTTTGGTAAGAGTTCATTAAGGGGGGAGGGCAGGACAGGAGCGATGAGGGACGAATGCTTTGTATTTTACTTCTGTAAACGTAAGGAAACAAAAGTGACCCACAGGATGTTAAGGGACTGGGAAAAGGAAGCTCACGGAAAATGGTTGGCAAGTGGGAGGAGGCGGACCGGGGAGATTCCCAAGCCCTGAGCTAGGAGCGCCACACACTTCCCAGGGCGCTAGGAGTGGGTGTCGGCAGCCAGCGGAGATACAGGGGGAGGCTGGGACGGAGGCAGGAGAGTGGCGGGGAGCCGGGGGCCTGGGACAAGGCAGAGATCGCGGTGACGGCCCCCGGCCCGGCCCGGCCCAGCGGCAGCGCAACCCCGCAGGTTCGGGCAGTCCAGCCGCTCCGCGGCGCGCAGCCGGAAGGCCGCCATCGGCAGCCCCGCCGCAGCAGCGTCCAGTTACCTGCTGGTCTCCAGCGAGGAATACCGCTCCGGCAAGACCTGGAGGCAGCGCTGGAAGAACCGCACGTGCCGGTCCCGCAGGAAATCCAGCCGTTCGCCTTCTCCGCTCCCCGCCAGTCTGTCATCCTCGGTGGCGGCCATGCTGCTCCGGAAGTGACACACAACGCGACCCGGAAGCAGTTGACGCGCGGAGCGAAGTCAACTCCAGCAGGCTTCTCCCAGGCTCAAGAGCCTGCTCCAGACCCAGACAACGGTGGGAGGCTCCTCCTGTCGACCACCGACCACCGACAACCTCAGTAGGGCATTTCGTCCCTCCTCTCCCTAGGTTGGGCAGTCTTTTCTACTCACTGCCAAGTTTTCCATTCTCGCGACTCGTAAAACCAGTTCATAAATACAAAAAATAAAAAAAAAAAAAAAAAAAAAATGGTTTTTCTTTTCAAACGAAACAGTTTCTTTGTGTGTAGCCCTGACTGTCCAGGAACTCGCTCTGTAGAGCAGGCTGCAATCGAACTCAGAGATCTGCCTGCATCTTCATCATCTGTGCTAGGATTAAAGGCATGTGCCACCAAGTCTGACACATAAATATGATTTTTTGTGTTTGTTAAAATCTCAGAGTGAAATCCCTTTCTTCTTTTGCTAACCAAAACATTTTAAATCCTGGCCCTAAACAACGTAAGAGTGTGAGATCTCAAAGTTTTAATTCTGCAAAGCCACATTTTTGGAGGGACACACTCTTAAGCTGAATGAGTAGGGAAGCTAAACATACAGTTAGAAACTGGAGACAAACGTTTTACTAGAGATTTACCAACATTTTGAAGATTCAGACATTTTTCTAAATATCTTTAGAATAGCTGAAGTTATTTCAAAGTGCACGCACAGATAGATGGTCCTTATTTTATATCGTTTGACCTATGTGTACTGAGTATGGTGCTCTTAAAGTGACAATGGCAAATTGGCAGGGAGCAATTCAGTTGACTGAGAAGACCCATGACATGGACCCATCAAAGACCAAAGCATTGTATGTTAGAGCTCAAGAATAATTAGGATTGAAAGAATATGATGAGGCACTGGCTTATATTAAGAAAGCTCAGGCAATAGGAGCAGAAGCTGAAGCTACCCAAGCAGAGTTTATGGAACTCAAACAAAACAAAAAATTCAAAGAAGTATAAGTAGGAAGTATATGTAAAAGTGTTTGCTTAATAATCATTAATTTTTGCTTAAAATTTAAAAAAAAACCTGATTATATAAAGGGAATTAGACAATTTAAGAACTATTTCTACTTATACATTATTTCCTCATTGTTAATAGTTTAGAAATACTGATACAGATTTCCTCTTAATAAATGTAACAAAATAGTGAATTTGAATTATGTTTACAAATACATAGACATTCAATTATGGGTTGACTTTTTTCCCCAGAGGGCCAGATTATAAAATGTCAGGCTTCTTGGATCAGATAGCCTGTCACATGTATTCAGGCCTTCACCTGCAACTTCACTACAGTGCATAATTAGCTATAGACAACGTAAAACCAACGGGCAAGGCTGTTTTGATAAAACTTTATTCATACAAAAATAGAATTTAAGTTGCCTTGGTCATATACTATCCCCTTTAAGTTCACAAGGCACTCATGAGAAAGGATTCCACCAAAGACTAGGTCGAAACTAGATTCTTCAAAAGCCAACCAAATTTTGGTGTACTCTTAATTGTAGAAAATCAATTTCTTACAAAACAGCAACCATTCAGACTATATGTCTCAACTTATAATTAAAGAAATTTAAAGATAAAATTTGTGATAAGTAAATGTCCTGTATTTTATGTATACAACACTTTCCTGGTGAATTGAAATCTATTAAAGTTCGGATGACATAAAACGCTCTATATGGAAAGCTGACTTGAGTTCTGCTTTCATACATGAAGTTTTCTACTTTTCAGTCTGAGAACATCAGTAAATTGTTTAATACTAGCTTACTTCAAAAGAAAGAATGTTCCTACTTAAGGGCAAGCATAAGAAAAATGGTACCAGCCAATAAGGTACAAAGACACAAAGATTTTATAAATCTGTAGAGTCCAAAACGGTTGAAAGGAAATTTGACATAGTTGCAGGAAATCCCAAGAATGCCAGCATAATATATGAAATAGGAACATGTAGGAAGGGAGGTTATTTAAAATAGTCTTCATATAAAACAAAGCATGCTTTAATCAAATACAAATAGCCATTACACAAAAATGAAACAATAAACAACTACCATTTTGTTAAACTTAGAATGAACAACTCTTAAAAATAAAAAAAAAGACACCTTAGGTTTTTGTTACTCAAGCTTAGTTACTTGCAAGTTATAAAAGTAACAAAATTTTGGCTTAAAAAAGACTGATTCTCCCAAATTACATCACTAAGCCATGATAAAAACATCTTTTAAATATTGAGTATTTAAATGGAATAATGTTTGTAATACAATACCATCTTCGTAGAAACAAAATACTGACAATGCTTTAAGACACTTAAACCTCTCGATGCATACACAGCACAATAACCAACCTGACTAAGTTAGTGATATTTAAATAGCATAGTTAATCACCTTCTCCTGAAATACCAATAAACTAACATTCTTATCAAGCAACTGTAATATCTCATAGTTCCTCTAGATTCCTTGTCGCCAGGAAGGAATGGCCCTAAGGAGAAAAAGAGAAAATCAGTTATAAATATGTAGGAAGATAAAAAAAACAACAGATTAAATGGCAACCTAAAGTACATACAGCACTGGTGAGATGGCTCTCAGGGAAAAGTGGATAAAAGCACTAACAACCCTGCTGGATTGTTGAGTCTGCAATGTGGAAGCAGCAATTCTCCTCTGACAGTCACATGCACACCATAGCAGCCACAGCTCTCACACACCCATGCACACAAAACACACACTAGAAATATAATAAGACATTAAAAATAAAGATTTTCTTTAAATCTGTTGATGAAAATATATATTCATAAACTGCATAAAATACAACCATGCATAGAACTGCATAAAATAAAACACATTATAAATTTCTATAGTGAACACCTTCTACTACCATCTCACCTGTGTGGGATATGGAGAAGTGGCCCAGAGCCTGACGGACCTATCTTTTTGGTTCGTTCTTCCCAGCCTTTGGTAGGTTTATAAAGCCTAGAAGGATCTCTATTGACATTATTTTCAACCTGTGATCAGAAGTAAAATAGTATCAGTTAATTCAATGAACTAAATTTGTACTGAGCAAAGTCCTCAGTAATACAAAGGAGTTTTAAAACCTATACTTGGTATTAGCCAAACATGAACAAGCTACCGTATCCAAAATAAGCTCCGACTGTGCTTATGCTGCTAACATCAATTAATAAACTGCTAAGTTATCCTTTCCGAGTTCTGTTATTTCATTTCTATTTTAATTACAAGAAACAGACTACGGCTTATATAAGAGCACTGTAATTGGGCAATAAAGGTAGGTTAAGTAACACCAATAAAGACATCTACTTGACCCGTGAGGGCACCCACATTGGTTCTGAGCTGTTACCAGTGGGTCTAAGCAATGCCCACAGCTGCACAGAAGCTGAATGGAGGATCAGAAAGAATAATATGTGAGAGGAGCGAGAAGATTCAGGAAAGAGTGCTTCTAAAATGATGTGGCAGAACTCAAATAATTGCTAAAAATGTATTAAGTTCTGCTCCGTAGTATTAAGTGTGAAATATAAGGCAGAGGGAACAATGAAATATAGACGGTGGTTCTGCCAGTCTCCTTAAAGTTAAGGAATCAGGAGGGAGGGAGCCAGGGAAGGGAAGACATTCCGGTATGTTCTGCTCCTGGCCTCACTACAGATATTCTCTGCTGGACATTTCAAAAAGATACGATTTGTACTGATTTTGCCATAAAGGAATGATAAATATATGAAGAGATGACTATGCTCAATTTCATTGAAATATACATATATGTATGTTATGTACATGAGGAAATGTAAAACTCATTAATGTGAAAATGTTATGACTATATCTTGTTTGAGAAAATAAGTTTTAAAAGTAAAGCAGGACATAATGGCATACACCTGTGCATTCAAGGACAGCCTGGGTTACATAGCAGGAGTTATGTACAGAATAGAATACCTTTTCTTTTAATTTTGTCAGTCGCCTTTGTTTTTCTGCCTTCTCTTCTTCTTTTGCCTGTCTATCTAGAATTTTCAATTCGAGTTTATGTAAATCCTAAGAAAGTACCAACAACAAAAAAAAGATTATATTAAAAAACACAATTAACATAAATTTGCTTCCCTAAGTGTTTGCAACTTAAATCAAGTCAGCTGCCCACTCCTTCAAAGGTGGTGGATTTCTCACAGGAAGGCTAAGAGATGCACTTTCCTGACTGTGGCCCCTGCTAGCCTTCCTGCATTAATGTCTTTTTAAATGTCACTTATTTTACTCAAAGGCTCACTCTAAACCTCTTAATGAGTAAACTAAACCCATTTTTTACCTATCAATAAAGCTTCATCATGTCTGGAATCTCTGTGTGAGTTCATATTTTCAGTTTTGTTTTCTTTTTTCCTCATCTTTTTAAAAATTTTTATTATGAAGCCTGCTTACTTTGTGGGGAGAAGAGAATGAGTAAGCACGGGTTCTTTGGTCGCTCAGCAAGATTATATCTATATAAACTAAAAGAAATGAAGTTCACACAACTCATGTCTTTTTATCTGTTTTCCTTTGTACATCCCTTTACGAATCTTTGCTGTGCATTTTGATGCCCTTAACAATCCATAACATTTTACTCACAGAGAGCTATTTTGTTTATACTTTGAGCATCTTAGCATAACCTTCCCTGCCTTGCCTAGAGAACACATTCATCCTGGTTCATAGCCTCCTCAACTGTTGATTCCATCTGTTGCTTGATGTTCCAAAGACACTGGAAGTATAACCATGTGCGGGGGGGGGGGGGGCAGGGGGAGGCGGGGAGGAGGGAAGGGACACTAGGAACTGAACCTAGAGCCTCCAACCTACTAGGCAAGTGTTCATCCACTGAACTACATCCCCAGCAGTGTAGTCTAAAGGGTTTAGTTTCCCACAAACACAGCGGACATTCCTCCAAGCCCTTAGCCATGCCTCCCTTCTGTTGGAGAGGAGCTTTCCTTCCCTTCTCCTTCAAGACTCAATTGAAGCACCCTCTTCTTTCTAACACTCACAGCTATGTTAAGCACCCTCTGCACTATCTACCCCTGTAATACTCTGTCTATACCTTAGTTACCACACTGATTGTCCTAATTAGGTGTCTAGTGGTGTGATGAACACCACAAGCAAAAGCAACTTGGAAGACAAAGGGGTTATTTCGGCTTACAGTTGTAGTTCATCACTGACTGAGGAAGTTACGGCAGGAACCTGGAGGCAGGAACTAAAACAGGCCATGAAAGAATCTGCTTAGTGGCTTGTTCCTCATGGCTTGCTCAGCCTTCTTTCTTATATAACCCAGGAGCACCCCTGCAAAGACGGCACAGGTCACAGTGGGCCAGGCCCTCCCACATCAGTCAGTAATAAGGAAGATGCCTTATAGATATGCCTACGGGCCAATCTAATGGAGGCATTTTCTCAAGTGAAGTTCTCTCTTCCCAGAAGACCCTTGCTTGTGTCAACCTGACCCCACTCCCACCCCACCCCACCCCCCAAAAAATCTGACCAGGACACTGTCATTCTACTTGCGAACACCTTTCCCCACTAAATCATAACTCAGTAGAAGTTAGGGGGTAAAGCGTACTCACTGCACTACAGCGGTGCCAGCAGGTGTGGTGTGTAAGAAGATGGGATGAACTCTGTCTACATGAGCAGGCCTGGAAGCAGGGCCTTCAGGACTCACTCATCACTACCTGGGAAGGGTGTTTACTCACTCTTTCTTGAAACCTGGAAATCTCATCCGCAGCAGTCCTCCTCTTCTCTGCCTTTTCTGTCTTTTCCTTTATCTCCTTCTGAAGCCTCAGGAACTCGTCCTGCTCCCTCTTCTGCTGTGTGTAGCTCTCCAGGAGCAGCTTCAGCTTGGACTGCCGCTGCCGCTCTCTCTGCTGCTTCCTCTCCTTCTCTTCCTCCTCTCTGAGCTGGGAAGCAAGCTTCGCTGACATCTCTAGACTTTTCTGCTTTTTCCAAGCTTCCACTGCCAGTTTCTGCTTCTTTCTCTGTTCCTCTTTCTGCTTTGGATTATCTTCTGGTTTGCTCTGAGGAGGCAGAGGCGTGGCATCTACCTTTTCTTTTAATTTGAGTATTTCCTCCTTCTTTTGCTGCTTTTTAGTTTTCCAATTTTGAATAGACTAAAATGATCAGAGTGAAAGGTGACAAAACCAAACAAGCTTGTGTCAGATCAACAAAAGGCATGGCAAGCACAGTCTCAGTCCTAAAGATGGGCACTTGTAGATGCTGGGTGCTTAGGGTTTAGGGTTTGTTTTTAACCAGTGCAATTTTTTTCTTCTCACGTTTAAGAAACTTATGGTATGCTGTAAATCTCTGGGCCCTGGGTTATATTCTTTGGACTTCCTGTGCATGCGGGAGCCCTCCTGTCTCCTCCATCACTCTCAGGTACTGCGTTTCCCTCTAATCACCTCACTTTTGTTTTCAAATTTTATTTTCAGGCATACAATGTTTTCTAAGAGATCTTTCTCTTACCAGGTATCAAAAGAAAATTTAAAAATGGGACTGAATCTGCTGTGAACTAAATGAGAATGGCTCTGTAGGCTCTTATTTTTTAATGCTTAGTCCTAGTTGGTGGAACTGTTTGGGAAGGGATAGTCTTGTGAGAGGACATGTGCCTCATGATCATGGACCAAAATGTATGAGGACATGTGCCTCATGATCATGGACCAAAATGTATGAGGACATGTGCCTCATGGTTATGGACCAAGATGTATGAGGACATGTGCCTCATGGTTATGGACCAAGATGTATGCTCTCTATTCCAGCACCATGCCTGCCTGTCTCCTGCCATATTCCCTGCCATGGTGGCTGGGAACTCTAAAACCCCCGGAACCATACGTCCCACATCAAGTGGTAGATGTGGTTCTTACACAGAGGAGCTCTTGTGACAAGTAAATGAGTCAGTGTCTGGTACACGATGCTTCATAATCACAGAGAAGAATAAAACCATCCCATCTCTAAGTATGAAAACGTCAAATTATACGTCTAAGTATGAATATGTTAGAATTCTAGCAACCGTTATGCCATACAGTATGTATCACTAAGGCATCACTCAGTCCCTGCCCCAGTCAGGAAACTATTTCCTTATAGCATATCATTCATTCATGCACGCATGCATACAGTCAATAAATTCTGCACAGTGAGATAATGTGAAAAGCAAAGCTATAAGATTCAGAGATGATTAACAATACCCAATACCATCTAGATAGTACCTCTTAATATGGCAGTCCTCAAACACATCATGGATTTGTAGCAGAATGTATTTCTTTCACTAAGACACCCCCCCCCAAAAAAAATCTATGAAAAAGGTCAACAGAAATGAATAGAATGCTTACTGGGCTACTGACTATCACCTCGTTTCATGATAGAGGGGTCAAAATTTACAGACTGGTATCAGTCCATGGGTCAGCACTGAGTGCCAGGTCTAGATGAGACACAGCATAGGCACATTATAGGGCATGGTGGACAAGTCTTTAGTGAACGCCCCAGTGGACCACTTATTTTTGGATAGAAAAGAAGGTGGTAGCCTTTGATCTAGGAATATTTTGTCAGTCAGGGAATGGATGGGGAGGAGATGTGCATAAAAAGGGGGGGCATTCAAGGGCACTCAGAGCATGTCTGAAAATGATTAAGTGTCATCATTTATGCAAAACACAGGCTATGCTAAAGGAACCTGGGTAGAGATGGTAAATTCTCTACTCAAAATTTTAAACTCTGTATATTTGCACTCATTACTTGCATTTCACCCAACTTCCCTCTCCTCTAACATGCAACTACTGTGTTCACACTGCCTTCTACCTCAGTATCACATCAAATCCATCAAACATTAGGAAATAGAGCATAAGAGTAACATGGAACTGGAGTGCTTGCTTCTATTATAAGAGCACTGTGTCTACTCCTTTTTGAGATATGGCATCCCACAAAGCTGGGAAACAACTAGTCAACTTGGTTAAAAAAAAAAAAAAAAAAAAACCTCTTGTTGGACCCAGAATTCCAGTAGGGTTGGGAGTTGAGGTTTGTGAAGTTCTAACAGGTTCCAGGACAGTGCTGACATTGTGTTGCAGATCGCCGACAGTCTAGTGTTCCAAGCTGTGGTAGAAGAAAAGCCTACGCATATTTTAGTAGCTTATGATTTTGAGTCTTTAATTATTTATATGCTAAAACTTGCTTAAAACTCCCAAAGTCAATCTCCTCATCTTCACCTCATTTTAGACAGGGTCAAACAATGAGAGTAAGATCACAGAACCCATAGCTGTCTCTAAACTTCAGACTATACAGGAGATTGTTGTTTGTTTAGAAGACATGTATCCTTGCTAACCCAAACAAGTTAGAATCACAGCTGACTTCAGACAACAGGCGCAAACACACACGAACTATGCAAACAGCCCAGACTTCGCAACAGGTAGCCTAGTTCTTTAATAATGGTTCCCAGCCAAGGTGATTTTGCTCCCCAGGCAAAAGTGACAATGTCTAGAGGCCTAGATGATGATGACAGTAAGGGGAGTGTGGCAAGCACATAGTGCTGGAGCCCCGCTGTGACAGCACTAACCACTCTACCGTGGACAGGACAGCCACTACAACCTAGTTAGTCTGAACCAGATGCTGATATAAAACCCTGACCTACATCAAAGCTGGGCTAATATGTATTTGAAAATGAACCTTTTAGGATATTTGCTATAACCCTCTTATAGTAGCTAAAGTTTAAATCTTTACACAATGCTGTTGAAGTTCAAAAATAGCAAAGGAACTTTTAAGAGTCCCCATAGCAACTAACGTGGCATTTGCTGAGGTGACCTTTTCCTGCTGTCTGTGCAGCTCTGAATCAGCCCTTGTCTCTCCACTCTCCTGGAAGTGGAGAGACAGAATCTTCCCATGCACTGTGTGGTTTCTGTTAGTAGAAATGTTTGCTCTTGGGAAGTCTAACTGAAGTTGTACTACAAAGCACAAGTTTCCTAGCTTTTCAACACCTCGGTTTCATCTGCTGGAAGAGACCGTGGGCTACTTCATGCTGTTCGTGGAAAGCTAATGATAGAGTTAATCTTTGCACACCTGGCACACTGACACACACGATTAAGACAGCTGTTATAATTACTATTACCTCTTTTTTTTTTTCTTCTAGAGCCAGGAATTTTTGGTACCACTTCTCATGTTGCTGAACTTCATCCAGTGTTCTTCCTGGAAGGTGTTCTACAACCTCCTTCATAAAGGCCGGCTTCCCCTTATGTTTGTTCCTCACTTTCACAAAGTTCTGGTGGTCCAAGTCATCCCAGCCTCCCTGTCGCCCTCCTGTTTGCTGGAGGAATTTTTCAAACTCTACCACTTGTTCTGGAAGCGTCCTCGGTGTCACTCTGTCTACGGGAACTTTGCTGGAGATAGCTCTGAAAGCTTTCTCAGTTTCCGAATTACCCAGCGCCCAGGACTCAATCCTCCTGGAGACGGCGCTCAGCTCATTATTGGTTGTTCTCTCTTCCTGAATAAGCTCTTCATATCTAAAATGAACAAGAATGAAGTTTGAATAACACAATGACCGATCCACGTTAACCTCTCGCTCTTTTGAAAATTTCATTATTCCTGAGTGTTTCATCGACCTTTGTTGACATTTCTTAGTAATATTCATGTATGAGCCTTAAAGGAAGTTTGTTTCCTCGATCATAAACAATCTTGCAAACTTTTATTAGTGATCTTCTGGTGTCCAAAATAAATGAAAATTTACTTTAAGTATGAAAGGCCATTTAAACTGTTGGACAGAAGGCAGTGTTAATGTTGCTTTTGTATAAGACTCAATACATTCATAGGCAACAATGAAAGGGTGAGTTACTGGAAAATCAAAGTAAAAATTTTAGGTTAAGGTAGTTTAAAACATACATTAGTCTCTGTTCTTCTTTAAAAGTATTGATTGCATTTTCAATTTCTTCCATCATTTCTCTGAGCTTCTCGACAACTGTAAGAAAAAAAGTCATATTTTAATATAGCTAAGTTAATAATTAATAATAATAAATATGGACTTCCCCTACTTAAAAACATTTTTTTAGCCTAAGCAATTAAGAAAAGTTGCTTATAAGTACATTTTAGTGATTATAATTTCTGATTAAAGGTATCTTTCCTCACCCATATTATTAAATCCTATAATCAGTATTACTTTTATAAAATTAGTTCATATAACACATACTATTGTTTGACTTCTAATTTTTATTTAAGAAAATATCTTGGTTAAAAGATATGAACAGGGCTGGTGAGATGGCTCAGTGAGTAAGAGCACTGACTGCTCTTCCTAAGGTCCAGAGTTCAAATCCCAGCAACCACATAGTGGCTCACAACCATCTGTAACGAGATCTGATGCCCTCTTCTGGAGTGTCTGAAGACAGCTACAGTGTACTTACATATAATAAATAAATAAATTTAAAAACAAAAAAGATATGGACAGTCAGGCACAGTAGTGCACACCTTTAAACCCAGCATTTGGCATGTGGAAGCAGGTGAATATCTGTGTGTTAGAGGGCAACCTGGTCTACATAGTGAGCCTCAAAAGAAAAAAACAGTTATGCTTAACCTAGCATGTAAGCATATAACTACTGCCTCACATTTTCTAAGGCCACAGATGGCATTTCAGAGTCTAGAACTGTCTTGATTCATTTAATTTTCCCGATGATGAACCTTTAAATATGCAGAACAGTGCAGTAAAAATCCATGAACATATATTTATAACATGTCCAAGTAAGTATTTTTATAAAATAGCTACTAAACCTTGAAATGCTGAATGAGGAAAGCATGTCTCCTCTACAGTGCGTTAAGACTTGTCCGTCTGTCTGTCCTGCAGAGGCTCTGCCGACTCATCTCACTGCCTTCCTCCCGTGTGCTTCCCATCATGTGCAAACTAAGTGAGGGCTGTCACAGCTTACTGATGGAGCTGTGGTTAGTAAGCAGCACGGGCATGTGTCTCACGTGACTTCTGTACTGCGCTTGATACAGTGTGTGCCTTATAATCTTTGTCCATCCCCCCCCACCGCTGTTATCTTGGTTGCTCTAATTTGCAGGCATTTTATAGATCTTGTGAATATTTAATTACAAAATTGCATGTGAAGTTATAGTTTTCTAATTTGTCTTTCAGCAGTGTTTATGGGTACGTGTTCTTAAAGTAATTAATTATAGTCATTTTTTTCTTTAGATTTTTGTTTTCTTCTTATGCCACAGAATTCTGAGGAAGATGTTACGTGTTCCCTCTAGCACATATGGCTTCGGCTCATTTAATGAATACTTGCCATTCCTCTCCTCTTTGTCAGTTTTGCTGCTTGCCATGCTCCAAGTTTTACTGCACCCACATTCTAGAGCACTGACCCCCTCCAACCTGCCCCACAAGCTACAGGAAGGCCTATGATCTCACGCACAGCTGAAGACACAAAGTTCGGCCTAAGATGTCCTGACTAATAAACGACAGAGTCAGGCTTTGACACAATTTATTCTACAGGTTCGAGCACAGTGCTCTGAGCCTTTACAAATGAATTTTGAAACAGGAGGTGAGGATGTAATTTTTTTTATTTCTTCTTCCTCCAGACTAGCATTTGCCCCAGTAGGGTCAAAAAAAATTTTATGTGTTTGAAATACTTCTGAAAGATATTTTTTTTTTTCAAAAAACAAATGACAGGATGAGGCCTAGACTAGGAACTGGGAAAGCAGTCGTGTTCTACTACTCACTTGGCTAACACTGAACATGTAATACATTTTTGAAAAGAAGATATAGGTCTACCCTCATATTAAAAAGTTAGTAAGTTAGAGAACTATAAAGTGATACATCTGACATTGGCCTCTGGCCTTCACACATATGTCCACACAAATAAAATCACATACAACACACACACACACACACACACACACACACACACACACCACATAGAATTAATGTTGTGCCACTGTGCCACAGTGTTTCCACCTCACAGAGGCTCTTCTGCCTACTTTACACTGTTTTAGGATTGAATGACAGTTCAAAGGCTGAAAAAGTCACATAAACCCTGATGCTATACTTCTCTACTCTACTCTGATTAGTTCCTAACAAAGGTGGGCTGGCTTCACCAATACCAAATGGAAAGGGAGAGACGTCTACCAGAAAAGCATGCATTTTTTAGTGCACTAGCAGAAAAGAACAATGTATGAAAGAGAATCTTCTCTGAGCTCTGCTTACAGTCAGGTGTGGGCTTCACATCTTTCAGCTGGTTCTGAAGTTTCTTTACGTTGTTATGAATCTTGGCCAACTGTTGCTGGATTTTTGCTCCTGTAAGGAAAAGTCCACACTGTGACAAGTGTGGCTACAATTGAGCTTCTGCAGGTAAACTCCACACTGTCCCTTAGTTGAAAGGCAGTCAAGAACGATTAAACGGCAGCCATTTTTGTCAGAACCATAGGAACACATCAGAATAAAAGGCATCTCAGTTTACACCGATATTTGAAAGGAGCATTGGCTCCGCTTTACTGAAAACCTGCAACATGGAGAGGATGTGCCTGTCTTCCTTCTGTGGAGAATGAGTTGCTGACTATTGTTTTAAAAACATGATGAGGAACTGATGTTTAACACATTGCACTCTTTAAAAGCATCTTTCTTTTTAATGTGTTGTAATTTCTGGAAACAGAAATTGCCTTTAACTTATTTTGTAAATATTAAAACTATCCTGCTGGGATGTTTATTTAATGAGCAGGCTCATGGCATAAACACTCACACACATCCATAGCTGTGTGGGTGACAGTATCATTTTGTCATTGCCAAGTAGTCTATGCAGCCCTCTTTTCTGGTGTTTGTTTTTGCAACTCAGAGGCCTCATCACAAGAATCCTAAATGGCAACTTTTTCCAGGGCCAGGAATCAAACCCAAGTTTTCTTGTACAAGGCAACTACTAGAACACTGAGATACTGGCATTTGGTTTTGCTTTTCTAAAATTATTAATAGGTTTAGAGCCAGAGCAATGTCCAGATTAAGCCTCCAAATATGATGGATGTGTGTGTGTATGTGTGTGTGTGTGTGTGTGTGTGTGTGTATGCATTCACCCACATATGTAGGTCCCAGTGGAGGCCAGACAAGGGTGCTGAATAACCCAAAGCTTTGTAAGCCTTTGGTATGGGTGTGGAACACCAGTCCTCTGCAAGAGCAGCAGCTGCTCTTACACACTCAGCCATCTCTCCAGCCCCTCAGTTCAGTGGTTCTCAACCTTCCTAAGGCTGCAACCTTCTAATATGGTTCCTCATGTTGTGGTTGCTCCCCCACTATAAAGTTATTTTGTTGCTTCTTCATAACTAATTTTGCTTGTTATGAATCATACTGTAAATATCTGATCTGTACGATATCTGATATGTGACCGCTGCCTAAGTTTTACTTTTAAAGTTACATTCTATAAAATTATAAAGTTTAACCAAACATAGAAATCCCATTATTGTCCCTTTAATTGTATAACACTTGGTCCTCTATTGGATTTTTAAGTCAGGAAACTTTCCTGAGGCTGCGTGTGGTACTCATTGGTAACCTGTAGCACTCAGCAGACAAGGAGGAAAGGGTGGGTGGGTGGTGGGCAAGGGTGGAAACCAGTGAAAGATTGAAATGACCTTTGTTAGCAAGTTAAATAATTAGGAAGTGGCTTCTGTCTTTTTTTCCCACAGCTTATCAGTTATGCCATATCTTATACAATCTTATTTGTCATTTGGAAATGAAACACTGTACAGCCAAATCACTCAGAGTCAATAAAAATGCAGGCATTTATCAAAAACCATGGTATAATCCTTGAGGTAAGGAACAGTTATTTACTTCTTTAGAGCTGGGATCATGAAGAAAGTGTGTCTCTTTGCATAGAGATTGTGGTGGTTTGAATGAGAATGTCCCCCTTAGGAGCATAGGGAGTTGCACTATTAGGAAATTGTGGCCTTGTTGGAGTGGGTGTGGCTTTGTTTGAGGAAGTATGTCACTGGGGGTGGGCTTTGAGGTTTTAGATGTTCAAGCCAGGCCTTGTGTCACTCTTCCTGCTGCCTCTAGATCTGGCTATATAACTCTCAGCTATTTCTTGACCACCATGTCTGCTACATGTGCCATGCTTACCACCATGATGACAATGGACTAAACCTCTGAACTGTTAAGCTGGCCCCCAATTAAATGCTTTCCTTTATAGGAGTTGTTGTGGTCATAGTGTCTCTTCACAGCAATAGAAATCCTAAGACAGAGGCCATGTGTCCCCTCCTTTTCTAGACAGGCACATTAATTATGAGCTTATGAGCGGCAAAACTGAAGAAAAACAATTTAAAAAAACAAAAAAATAAAGTTGCATTGAAAAAAGAGAAAAGTGAGTTGGACATGCTGGTATGTGTCCATAATGCCAGCATTTGAAAAGTGGGTAGGGAGCTCAAGAGTTTGAGTCAGCCCTGGCAATATAGAGAGTTCAAAGTCAGTCTGGACCACAGGAGACCTTGTCTCAAAGGATCAAAAGAAAAGATGAAACAAGTCACCCCAAAATAAACAAATTTGGATCCTTTGTTTAAGGATATAAGCAAGAGATGGAAGATCACCCTGCCAGTGTCAGCAAACATAGCAGTAGTTACGACATCACAATCTAGACTGCTCTAGAAATTCAAGAATGGCGACTTGAGAGGTGGTATTTCTATGACAGCCTATTCTCAGGTCATCAGAGGAGGAAGAGTGAGTCTCGCTACTACATAATAAAAGATGACTTTAAAAAATGGCATGATCTGGGACTGGAGAGATGGCTCAGCAGTTAAGAGCACTGACCGTTTTCCCAGAGGTCCCGAGTTCAATTCCCAGCAACCACATGGTGACTCACAACCATCTGTAATGGGATCCAATGCCCTCTTCTAGTGTCTGAAGACAGCTACTGTTACTCATATAGATAAAATAAATAAATCTTTAAAAAACTAGTATGATCTTATATTTAGAAAGGAAAATTACTAGAAAATTCTTTTAACTGGTGATAAGACAGTATCATAAGCAGTTTAATCTTTCCTAGCAAATCAGTATGTTGTAAAGCTTAGTAATAGCCATGTTCTCCTATATCCAATGCAAAGTAGCTTTTATAAGGATTTTTGCAACATACAGAATCTAGCTCTGCAAGGTATTCTCACACCCTCTGACAATGTTTAATCTACATAACAAACAACAGAACATATTTACTGTATAACTTGTAAGGTATTTTCTTGTATTTCATCTCAGCATCAGATGCACAGAAATTATAGGCTTTAGAATATAGACAAGGAAACTCAGGCTTGGATGTAACACAGTATTATAGCTTTGTACAAACAGTGATGGGGCCTCTGACTCTGCTGACATTTACTGGGTCTAGCACTCAGTCAACAATGCCAGAGTGATGAGCAGATAGCACAGGAAACAAAGTATTTTTATTTTTTAAAATATTAATGGCATTTGCTGATTATCAACCCCAAATCATCTTTCTATTAATATGGAAGAAGTAGATTTAGAAAACATTTAACTAGAATACTAAACAGGAAATTGAAAATAAACTAAACACATGTCCTTGAGAGACAGACTGGTCACCAGCTCTATATCACCACAGAGCTACAACACAGTCGATGTACAAGGACAACACAGAGCAACACCACCCTTTAGATCACGTAATATCTATAAGTCATCATGAACCCAACTTACTTTCTGTCTTCCTGCTGTTGATCAGTTTGTTTTCCAGTTCTTCCAGCATACTATACTCAGTTCTGAAGTCGCCTCTTTGGTTGTAGAAATGATTGTGTTTATCTTTTTCTATGACAATAACTCTTTAGGAAAAGAAACAAATGGTATAAATATGACTTAAGTATATCTTAATTGTTTAACATATGAATACATTTAAAATAATTAGTACTTTATGCTCAATTCATTTAAAAAATGAGTGTGACTGCTTAAACTAATAAGGTTAAGGAATCAAAATAGTAGGTAAAACAGAGTGACTAGTTAAGTCCAATTTTAACCAACTATAATTTGAATGGTTACATATTTCCTTTGAAAATCCAGAAGCCTTTAGCTGTGACGTTCTAAATGTTACAGTCCTCAAGTAAAACAAAAGAAAAGAAAATATATTATCAAGGAGTTTTTTTTTAAGTTGGCAAAAATAAATAAATTTTTCTCAATGTTTGTTTTTCTCCTCCCACAAGGTAAATATGAATATTTACTCTCTCATCTTGCATCCACTGTGCAGTACGATGTCTCTAGTCAATGACATCATTGCACACAACCTGAAAGGCAATGCTCAACACAGTTTCCCAGAGCTTCCCATCTGGCAACACAGACCAAAAGTTTCTACTGATAACCACAGTGGGAGAAAATGATGGGACCGCAGCAAGCCCTATGGGCTCGGCCACTGAGCCTCCATGCATATGTCAGGGGCTTGTGCTGTTTGTGACAGAAGCCGAGAGGAGGTCATCCTATATAGAAACTCTAACAGAAGGAGAACGGCTACCAAACCGGGGAAGGCTGGGAGTCCTAGGAAGGTCTGGCTGCCATCAGAGACACTACAGCGACCAAACAGAAATGTCTGCCGGGAACACAGAATATGCAATGATAACTACATTTTGCTATTTATGGACTAGAAACATTAACAGAAAGATTTTCAGAATGTGCTAGTATCACAATGCTGCTGTCAACAATGAACACTCAGTAAATTCTACTGTTCATGGAAAAAGACATGAACTATATGATAAAACTCTGAAATAAGTGGAAATCTTATAATATACAGAGGGGATCTGAGAGAATCAGAAACCAAGGGAGGACAATTAATTAAAAGATCATTGAAAAACTAGTTCCAGGGCACAGTCCTCTCACTAAAAGTGCTCACAGCCTTCCTTACAAGGACAGTGAGCGCATGTCCTTGTAAGCCAATGGCTTCGCTGCACAGCAGCTCTGCTCAGGAGGAACACTGGGCGTTCTTAACACTGGAACTCTCAGGGTGGCTGAGGACAGCAGGCAAGAGCCCCTACATTATATTTCCCAGAAGCTTTGGTCATCCTATAGATTTCTATAGGAACCTGATCTGACTCCAGGTTAAGCCCACAGTCACTTGCTCAGAAAGCCCACATCTCCCACCCGCTCCATGGGTAGTTGAGGACTGTGATTGATGTAAGAGGACTTAGTCCATTGTAGATGGGGCTACCCCTGGGCTGGTGGCCCTGTGTTCTATAAGAAAGCAGGCCGAGCAAGTCCCAGGGAGCAAGCTAGTATGCAGTACACTTCCATGGCCTCTGTATCAGCTCTTGCCTCCAGGTTCTAGTTGTTTGGGTTCCTGTCTTGACTTCCTTTGACGAACAATGATGTAGATGTATAATTCAAATAAACCCTTTCCTCGCCAAGTTGCTTCTAGTGATAGTGTTTCATCACAGCAAGAGTAACCCTAACTAGGACAGACAACTTGATACTGGGAGAGAAAAATTATTCAGTAATATTTCCCAGTTATGAACCCTGTTAATCTACAGTAAAAATTGGCCTGGAAAAATATGACCACTGATAAAATAGTAGGATCAATTTATGGGAGTAATTGACTACTTTCTGACTGCTTGTAAAGCCTGTTCTAAAAGATAGAACCCATGCCTGGTACTGTTAATTAGATCAAAACTCATGACTGGCTACAACATGGGCCCTATAGGAGAACCTAATACTATTATTCTGCCAACTGAACAAAGTGTTATACTGGCCCTGACAAGTTTTTATCTTCATACAGGTCAGTGTATCTGTCAGCTCTATCTGAGAAGCATTTTCTGCACTAGGCAGAGATTGATACAGAGACCCGCAAGTGATCAGCATGCAGAGATGCAGAGACAATAGAGTGCTTGGGTATAAATGAGACATCAGTTTAACAAGGCTTTTCCCCAAAGCTCAGGGATCACTGAGGAAGATGGGGGGGGGGGGATATAAGACCTGGAAGTAGAAGAGTTCTTCGCTGAAACAGGATTTGCTAGACACAACATGAATGTCACACACATGAACTCACAGCAGCCCTAATTGCTTCTATGAGACTTACAGAAGATCAAGCCAACCAAAACCCCAGCATGTCATGGATGACAGCCTACTTCTAGCTGAGAAGCTATTGGTAACTAGTGGTTCCTGGAGGAGAGAGACTAACTTTCTTCCGGGATGTAGCTCCTGAAAAGAGCTTCAACTGATGATCCTAGACCCTGGCATACAGAGGCAGCAACAAGAACTCAGTGGGTTGAAAAAAGAGGAAGGAGAAACCACATGTTGTAGGGCGGGAAAAAGGGCGGGGAGACAGGAAAGGAGCTCGAAGGGAGGAACTAGTCCTACATCGATCATTTACCCACTTCACAACCTATAAGGAGATACATATTCTTTAGAATCCTTTCTCAAAAATATTCTTAAAGTGCCTACTTACAACTTGAGATACATTGAGATAATAATAAATACATTATTGTTTTGTTTTCCTAAAAATACACTAATATAAAATGGTAAAAAAATAAAACAAAATGGAGACAATTCCACCTACAGCTAATTCATATTAAATAGGCTGCATTTAACACCTCCCTCCTCCTCCTCGTTATGTTTGTCAGGAGAGTGATTGGAAGTTTCCTAATACTGTGAGACTGGGGAAGGTAGAGTTGAATTAATTTTATATTGTTCATTATAAAATAGCTAATGATATTATTTGGAGATAATATTCTTATACTCACTGGTTTTTTAATTTTTCTGCTGTACGAATGAATTCTGTTTTCTTTGTCCGACTAACTTTCTGTTTCCAGTTCTGAAGCTGAAGAGGACGAATTCCACCTGAAGCACTAAAGCCGCCATCACTCTGCACAAAGAACAAGAATAAGCATCCATGATAAAAGTGGCAAGAGATGTCTAGAGAAATAAAGCTCTGTGTTTTCTGGGGGGTCATTGTGTGATCAATCTAGGTTTTTAAATAACATACTTTGGGGGCTGGAGAGCTTGTTCAGTTCCTAGCACCCAGGTAATATCTTATACTTGACTGTAACTCAGATTACAGTTCTGATACCCTCTTCTGGCCTCTGCAGTGACCACACATGCACATGGTACAAACACATACACACTTGAAGGCAAAATATTCATACAAATAAAATAAAAATATACTTTGAAGACAAAATAAATCTATCTTAAAATGCTAAATTAAGCGTGAAATGCTGTGTTCAGGGATTACTGACAAAAACAGGTGTACTTTATTCATAAGTCATTTATCATCTCTAGATTGAACACTGTGATTTGACAGGTAGAGCAGGAAAGGATGATTCTATACCAGGATGGCCCAGTATCATGAGGAAAAACAGATTTAAAGAGAAAAGAGTAGGCAAAATGAACAAAAAGCCAGAAAATGTGCTAAGTGATAATGAGGAACCAAAGGGACCCGAGGTGGGGGTGCTTGTACTCTCTTAGAACACCCCAAGGGTCTATTTGAGAGGCTCACAACGAAGGAAGAAGGGACACAGTGCCATACAATCAGAAGGAAAGGTGATTAGGTCAAGGGATTAGCTAGCCAAAATCTGAGAGCCAGAAAGACTGGCTAGCAGAGAAAAGACGACTCCGGCAAGGGATCAGTAAAGGTGGCTGGAGATGAGTGGGTAGGTGGCTTTGTGCTAGGTATGGAAGTTTCAGGGCCCATTGGATTGTACTGAAGTATACCTATATGTCGTTCAGTGTAACACAGATGTTATCAGCAGGGTGTCAGTCAGGAAAGGAAGGTGACACACTTGTGGAGATATAAACACGAGGGGGTACTGAAGGGAGGGGATGTGAGAGGCTTGGGGGGGGTCAGAGGTGCTTCTTCAGAGGACAGCCTTCAGGCTAGTCAATCACTCGACCATTACCCCTAGGGCGCTTCATTTCTCCAAAGTATTCAAACATTTTACAACCTTTCAGAAGTGGCAGTCAGTTTCATATCAACATGATTTACTTTAACCTTATTAGTACACAAATTTGCTTTCATCATTTATTAATGGTTAAATTATATGGATACCAAATAATTGTTTTAAACTAAATTTCTTTACAATTTATTATCAGTAAATGTTTGATTTGAGCACCCATTTTATATACCTATAAACCCAGTGTCACATAAAAATTTCTGACACGGGGACTAGAGAGATGGTTAGCAGTTAAGAATGCATGCTGTTCGGGCAGAGGACCTAAGTTCAATTCCTAGAACCCACCATGGAAGACTCACCGCTGTCTGTAACGCTAGTGGAAGAGAGCCCAAGCCCCTGGCCTCTGTGGACTCTGGCTCTCGTCTGCATGCATGCACACCTCCACCCCACCCCACATATTCTTAAATAAAATAAATCTTGAAAAAAAGCCTTCTCAGGTTAGTGGGGTTGATAAGTAGAAAATGCTTAGGAAATCCTGCCATACTTAGTTCTTAACTAGAATGTGTCGGCTGGGTTTGACTGTTTTGTTTTTTGACACAGTAAGTTGATATTATTATGGCGATGGAGCCAGAGGATATATGAGTAGTACAGGCCAGGGATGAGAGTGTGACAACTAGCTAGGCCACCAAAAGTCAAAGGCAGCGTGCATCTCAACAGTATATGTGACCAAGGGCGGCTGCAGAGAAAGGAGGTGAGAGAAGAGGAGAAAGTACACAAGGCTTATATTTCTCGGAGCAAGAACAGTTTTAAAATGGGGATAGCACAGCATAAGATACTACTTGTTGAAAGTGTTGACAAACTAGTGATTTTTTTAGATATTTATGAAGTTATGCACCACCACCACTGTCCGGCTCCAAAATATTTTCATCACGCCAAGATAAACTCACAGCCATTAGCAGGCTCTTCCTCCTGACGCCGTCTCTCAGCGCCTGCTTTTCTGAGTTTCACTATATTGGATCAATGGGTCTTTTCTGTATGTTTGATTCTTCTTAGCCAATATTTTAAGAGCCATTCATGATACTCTATGGACCTATATTTCATTCCTTTTCTGTGGATATGTGTGCACTGGACACATGTTCACATGTCTGAATGCATTCATGTATGTGTGGAGACCAGAGGTCAGCGTCTGGTGCACTTTACTGTCTCCATCTATCTTTCTGAGACAAGGTTACTCACTGGATTTAACTCATTAGCTGGCTGTGTGGCCAAGAAGACTCTGAGACGCCCCTGTCTTTGCTCCACCAGCCTTTGGGTTGGCTACGCACTGTCGCGCCTGGCTGTCATATAAGTGCTGGGGAATACAAATTCAGGTTCTCATACTTGTGCTACAAGCAGTGTCCCACTGAGCCATCTTTCTAACCCACCTTATACTTTTGATAGCTAAATTAATACTGTATTGCATCAGTGGTTCTCAGCCTTCCTAATGCTGTGACTCTTTCACGCAGTCCCCTCATGATGTGGTGACCCCCAACCACAAAATTATTTTCATTGCTACTGTATAACTGCAGTTTTGTTGTTATGAATATCTGATATTTCCAATGGTCTTAGGCAACCCCTGTGAAGGGGTCTTTCAACCCTCAAAGAGGTTGCCACCCACAGGTTGAGAGTCACTATATTATATGGATTTATCGTTCATTTTTTCTGCTCATCGCCCATCATCTGATGAACAGTTGGGTTATTACCACTATGTCCCCAATATGAAGTGCTACTATAAATATGCTAAACAAGTTTTAATGTAAAAAAATGTTTTACATTTTGTTACCATCTAGCCACAGAATTTGAGTCGTAAGGTGACTGTTTTTCACTTTCTTGTTTTAACATTTGAATTACCTTTTTATTGTTGAGTTGGAATCATTCTTTATGCATTATGAATATAAACCCCTTATTTTATATTCATATATCACTAACAGTTTCCCCCACTATGATCATCTATTGTAGTGGAATTTTTCCTTAATTGATTGGATAATAAAGACAAGAAGCCAATCTCTGGTGAAGGAGGAGGAGGCGGGCCTTCCTGAGGAAAAGGGAACGCAGGAGGCACACAGGAAGCCCTTTCGGTATGGGGAGGCAGGAGCAAGAGTTACAACATGTAGAACAGGAACTGTTAGACCCGGTGGCAGATTCCACCACCATAAGATTTGCAATGTAGAATAGTTGATGAGTTTAGGACAATAGACTCCACACCCAGTGGTTGTGTCATCTGTTGATTCTTTTTTTTTTTTTTCTATTTTTATAATTCAAATTTTATCAGGGACAATTTGAATATTGAATATTGAAAATTAATGATACATAACGTATTACAGCATACTACATTCTTATTTCTTAAAGCACTTTTTTTCCAATTTTTATTAGGTATTTACTTCATTTACATTTTAAATGCTATCCCCAAAGTCCCCTATACCCTCCCCTCCATCCCCCTACCCACCCACTCTCCCTTCTTGGCCCTAGTGTTCCCCTGTACTGGGGAATATAAAGTTTGCAAGACCAAGGGGCCTCTCTTCCCAATGATGGCTGACTAGACCATATTCTGCTACATATGCAGCTAGAGGCACGATCTCTGGGGGTACTGGTTAGTTCATATTGTTGTTCCACCTATAGGGTTGCAGACCCCTTCAGCTCCTTGGGTAATTTCTCTAGCTCCTCCATTGGGGGCCCTGTGTTCCATCCAATAGCTGACTGTGAGCATCCACTTCTGTGTTTGCCAGGCACTGGCATAGCCTCACAAGAGACAGCTATATCAGGGTCCTTTCAGCAGAATCTTGCTGGTGTATGCAATAGTGTCTGCGTTTGGTGGATGATTATGGGATGGACCCCTGGGTGGGGCAGTTTTTGGATGGTCCATCCTTTGGTCTCAGCTCCAAACTTTATCCTGTAACCCCTTCCATGGGAGTTTTGTTCCCAATTCTAAGAAGAGGCAAAGTGTCCACATTTTGGTCTTCCTTCTTCTTGAGTTTCATGTGTTTTACAAATTGTATCTTGGGTATTCTAGGATTCAGGGCTAATATCCACTTATCAGTGAGTGCATATTATGTGAGTTCTTTTGCAATTGGGTTACCTCACTCAGGATGATACCCTCCAGATCCATCCATTTGCCGAGGAATTTCATAAATTCATGCACGCAGGTAGGATCTGCTGAAGGAGGCAGAGGCAGGAGGATCACAAGTTCATCTGTTGATTCTAAACTAATATTGTCTGGTGTTCTCCATTTGCTGCAAATCAGGTGGGCCGGAGGGAAAGAACATAGCAGGGCAGAATTCAACCAGGCTTTGGGATGGGAAGATTGGGCAAGAGGGGAGCTCCAAGGGAGAGGTAACCACAGCGGAGTGTGGGCTCTCAAAAGCGCTGCAGAGACTGAGAGAGTGACCTCTGAGCTCTGGAGAGGCAGAGCCCGTGTTTGGGTGTTTGTGGGAGAAATGTTGGCTAGGAGAAACATGAGGTCATGGTCTCCAGCTACGTGCCAGGCTGGCAACAGACTGCATTGCTGGTATAGACAGCATTAACATGGTTTTTTAATAATTACACACTACAATCTATTCACTTCCTTGATAATGTCAACTATTAAAAACATTTCCAGGTATTAGTAAACTATTTTCATGGTAACGGCTTCATTTTATATTCCCATCAGCAATATGTGAATGATTCTAATTTCCCTGTATCCTTGCCAACACATTATTATTTGCCCTTTCCATTACAGCTATCTTAATGGTTATAAAGTGGCACCTCACAATATTTCTTTATTTGGTGTGCTGGGGATCAAACTCAGGGCCCTGGATGTGTGAGACACACTCTAAGTTACATACACAACCCTCTTAGAGTGGTTTAGATTAGTTCATGATGATCAATGGTGATGGACATCTTTTTATTACCTTTTAATTTTTAAGAGAAGTCTGTTTACCACTATTCTCTTATTTACCTTTTGTGTCCCTGAATATGTACAGAGGCCAGAGAAAATCAGATGCCCTGCTCTATCAATGACCACCATCCTTCCTGGAGACAGGATCTCGTACTGTTCTCACCATGCCTGGATCTAGGCTGGTGGCTAGCAAGGCCCAGCAATTCTGTCTATGCCTTCCATAATGCTTAGGGTTATAAGTGCGTTCAGTCACACCCTGAATTTTACATGAGTGCTGAGGATTTGAATTCAGATCCTCATGCTTATACAGCAAGAACGCTTACTAGTTTATTTTCTATTACTCTGATGTAATACTAACCAAATGCATCCTGGGGAGGAAAGGGTTTACTTGGCCCTGTACAGTCCATCATGGTGGAAAGCCAAGTTAGTGACTGAAATCAAGTTCATGGAGGAACACTTACTGGCCTACTCCTGACTCAGGTTTGGCTACCTTTCTTATACCTGCCTAGGGATGCCACTGCCCACAGTGACCTGGACACTCCTTCATTAATTAGCAAACAAGAAAATGCACTACAGACACGCCCATAGGCCAATCTGATGAAAGCAATTCTTCAACTGAGACTCCCTCCCTCTTCCTGTTCAAGCTGACACTCCCACTGCAGTCTCAGTCCAGTGAGATCTGGCTAATGCTTGAACTAGTGACAGTGCTTGTCATCATCCATATGATGCTGTCTGCAGGCCCAGAGTACATGAGTCACAGGGTCATGGAGGCTTCCAATAAAATTCCAGAGAAAAGCCTGGGAGGACAGGCGATATGTAGCAAAGTTGGATTCCCTTCCAGAGTCCACAAAGCAGGAATATATGAGCCTGAGCTTTAAGGTAGACTCGGGATGCTGTAGACATAGGAATGTGGTATATCTACCTAAGAAAGCTAGACACCAAGGAAAGGCAGCCCAAGAAAGAGGCCACAGTGGAGAGGCAATGCTACCCAAACTCACTAGTGATCAATCATGAGACCATGTGGCCCAGGTGCTGGCCATGGAGCCACAGGGTTTAACATTTGGGCCCCCTGGCTTTCAGTGTGGCTTTGGTCCTATCCCTCACTTCATTCTCCCATTATTCCCTTTTGGAATGGAAATGTCTATTCTGTGCCACTGTATGTTTAAAGTAACTTTATTTTTTACTCAATAAGCTCACAACTAGGAGATTGTCCCAAGTCTCAATAGAGTTCAGCTTTTGAACTCGCATTATAAATGGCATGAGTTTTGAGGGCTAGGAGTGGAATGTTACAGTTGGAGTCTCAAATGGCTCCAACAGGCTCCTGTTTTGAATGCTTGTTCACTAGCTGGTGATTCTATTTTGAGAGCCTGTGGAGCCTTCAGGAGGTGGAAACTGTGGAAGTGGGTCACTAGGGCAGGTATTTGAAGATTATAGTCCAGCCTCTGGTTGCTGGTTCACACACTGCTTCTGGGTCTTCTACAATGAGAATGGTTTCCATCATGGTTTCAAAGTCATGAACAGAGCCCTTGACACTGTTTACTGTCTTCATCATCTTCTTCTGCGTTTCCAGACAGTATAATCTGTGTTAAATCAAGTTTGAAGATTCTTTTTCTTCCAGTTAAACCTGGGGTCGGTCTCTCTGGTGGTATTTCCATTTCTTGCACTTTTCAACCCCCAAAATTTGATTTTATACAACAGAAAGAGATCATTCTCACATTTTTAAAAAATTTCTTGGGGCTGGAGAGATGGCTCAGTGGGTAAGAGCACCTGACTGCTCTTCCAAAGGTCCTGAGTTCAAATCCCAGCAACCACATGGTGGCTCACAACCACCCGTAACAAGATCTGANGCCCNCTTCTGGAGTGTCTGAAGACAGCTACAGTGTACTTACATATATAAATAAATAAATAAAAAAAATATTTTTTTTTTTTTAAAAAAAAAAAAAAAAAAAAAAAAAAAAAAAAAAAGAAATGAACACAATATATTGTGGCAAGGGCTAAAGCCAAAAGCAAGGCTTCTGCACATTGCTTTGTTGTTGTATGTTTGTCAATTTATGAAGTAATTTTGTAAAGTCTTTATCTTTGTCTCCTGTGGCACTGTAACCTAGGATAGCTTAGCTGTTGGCTAGCAGTCACGACTCACCTGAATGCTTTGACCCAATGCGTACCTTAGTCCTTTTGGGGAGGGAAGGACAGCGGTATGCTGCTGCAGCACATCTCAATACGCAGGCCAGCAGCTTACACTTCAGCTTTTCCTTTTCATCAGCACAGAACTCCAGTCAGACAAAGATGAAGACTTCTCAGGCCTTTCTCCCTTCTTCCTCTTACCACATAACAAACTATCCAGAAACTAGTCTACCAGCCACTTAGTGACTGAAACGTAACACTTCTGCAAATCCGGCCTAAGGTCCAGGTGTGAACCTAGAGAACATTACGCTAAGTATAACACAGCAAACACTGACATGCTCTTATTATATGGAAATCCTTAAACAAAGTTGGTTTCATAGAAAAGGACAAGAGAATGACGGTCACCAGCGACTGGAGAGAAGGAAGGCAGGGAAGGAGCAGTTACTGGTTACTTGTACTACCCTGCATGTGAGCAGCACCACTGTATGGCTGGTGTCTGGGAATGAAGAGGCAAGAAGCCGAGTCCCAGCATTCATCTTTCTTGCTTCCTAACCATAGACGCAGTGTGACCAACGGTCTCGCACTCCCACGAGTGTGACCAAAGTAAGGATACTTTAGTTACGGTTTCTACTGATTTGGCAAAACACCATGACCAAAAGCAAGGCGGGGAGGAAAGGGTTTATTTGGCATTACAGTTCCACACCATCCATCATCACCAAAGGAATTTAGGACAGGAGTTCAAATAGGCCAGGAACCTGGAGACAGAAGCTGATGCAGAGACCATGGACGGGTGTTGCTTGCTGGCTTGCTTCTACTGGCTTGCTCAGTCTGCTTTCTTAATAGAACCTAGGTCCACCAGCACAAGGACGGCACTACCCACGATAGTCTGGGCTCTACCCCACTGATCGCCAATCAAGAAAATAACCGACAGCTGGATCTCATGAAGGCATTCCCTCAATTGAGCCTCTTTCCTCTCTGATGACTCTAGCTTGTATCAAGCTGAGACAAAACCAGACAATACAAAGGACAATTGCCAAAATTCAACTTAGTGAACCAATGAGTTTTATTGGGGTTACTTACAGAGTACAGGTGAGGGGTGACTTACAGGAGAAGAAATTACTCAAAGACATCTGCAACACTAAAAGCCCACCCCAGCATGGGTGACAGACAGCTCATGAAAGTGGAAACCTGAAGCTCACTGCACAGCACACAGACAGTTCAACAGGTTGGAGAGTGACTTTCCCAGACAACGTTGCTGGTCACTGCTTCTTCTGGGTAGCTTGTCTCATCTACCTCTTCTAGGAAGCTGGGCTAGTCTGAGAGTGTTTCTCAGCAGTCCTTCCCGCTTATGTAAGCTTAGAGAGGGAAGGCCCTAGTGCATTTGGTCAGTTTCAGGGTCTTCTTGAAGCTTCTGAATTGTCTGCTTCCTGTTCCTTACAGAACCTTTCTTTAGAACATCCGGAGTCCTTTTATTTTTTTTTTTCAGATTTATTTTATGTGTATGGGTATTTTGCTTGTATGTATGTCTGTGCACCATGTATGTGACTGTCACCTGTAAAGGCCAGAAGAGAGCTTTGGATCTCCTGGAATTGGAGGTATAAAGGTTTGTAAGCCAGCAAGTGGGTGCTGGAAACCAAACCCAGGTCTTCTTGAAGAACAAGTACTCTTAACATGTGAGCCATCCAGTCCATATCTGGAATCATAAAAGACCATATGAAGACATCAAGAAGACAATAGAGAAGCCGAGCATGGTGGCGCACGCCTTTAATCCCAGCACTCGGGAGGCAGAGGCAGGCGGATTTCTGAGTTCGAGGCCANCCTGGTCTAAAAAGTGAGTTCCAGGACAGACAGAGCTATACAGAGAAACCCTGTCTCGAAAAACCAGAAGAAGAAGAAGAAGAAGAAGAAGAAGAAGAAGAAGAAGAAGAAGAAGAAGAAGAAGAAGAAGAAGAAGAAGAAGACAACAATAGAGAAACCTCACAAGAAGGTGTGTGTGGTTGGGGAGATACTGGGAAGAGTATGAAGGAAAGACAACACATAAACTTGTTCAAAACATCACACCATAGCACACCAACGATCCTAACTTTCTCACATGTTTATGTGTTGGTATACATGCATGTGGAGGCCAGTGATTGATGTCAGGTATCTTCCTTCATTTCTCGCCACCGTGTTTTATTTTATTAGACAGATTCTCTCACTGAACAGAGCTCACTGATGTGACTAAGCTGTCTGGCCAGCAAACGTCAGGCATCTGCCCCCAATTCTCCAGCACTAGGATTACCGGTGCACGCTGTGGAGCCCAGCCTTAAACTCGGGTCCTTGAAGTTATGCAACAAGCACTTCACCAAAGTGAGCCCCTATTTCAATTTAAAAAGTACAACCAGCCTTAATATTAATATTCCTGAGAAATTCTACTTCATTGCTACTGTGATTCTCAGCTATATGGTAAATACAATCTCAGTATACTGACATTATTGGGCAAATAATTCTTCAGGGAGGGACTGTCGTTCAGGCTCTACTAGGTGTTAGTAGCACCTTTCAGTAGTAGTAGTTAGTAATTAGTATCCTGCCTCTTGTGACATCCAAAGATGTCTCCAGGGATTGCTAAATGGCACAGAGTGAAACAGACCCACGGGTCATTCTGACCCAATCCCTGAAAGGCAAATGCAACTTTTACAAATCACTGAAGCAGAATCCTGATAATATATGCCAATAACAGTGTCAGGAAGCTGGAAAGAAAGGTACATCAGGATGTAAAGCATAACGATTTAGGTGGGGAAGTCATGTTGGCTTTCTACAGTAAGGCAGAAAGTTGTCATGAAAAAAGACACTCAACAAAATTACACCACTGGAATAAGACCATTTTTAAAAAAAAAAAAATGTTTGTTTCATTTCATTTTTGAGAAAAGTTCTCATTCTATAGCCTATATCGGCCTCTTGTAATGTCGGGATTACAGTCATACACCACAACCCAGTGGTCATGCTTTTTTTTAAAAATACATACTCAAAATATTTTACATAATCTATATTTAAGATGTACTCTATATTTTCTCTCAACACATTTGGGAGTTATAGAGCTATATAGATAGAGAGAGAATAAGGAGAAAAACGAAAGGAAGCATAAGAAAATCTTCCCTAGATGTAATTTCCTTAACTTCACACTGGAAAGAACACTGTATTCCATTCCCTTAGAAAAGGGCGATGGAGACTTCACAGCTCGCGGTAGTTTTCCTTCATGTCTGGACTGAACCACAAATATTTAGTAAGTGCCTACTATCTCGAAGGTACACCGTGCTGGGCACACAACAGGTACAGTCCTTGGAGCTAGAAATACAACAATACCTAAAGCTGCTGAAAATGTCTACCTAACTGGTACTTACATTTTCATGGAGGCAGAAACACAATTTAAAAACATGAATAAAATATGGATTATATCCCGTGGTATTAACTGCTATGGGGGGGAAAAAAGCAGAAAAGGATTCTGCTCGTCTAAACAAAAGATTTCCATTCCACCATATGGAGACTGGGGTCCTTAGGAGTCCCATCTTGGGAAACACCTATCCGGTCCCTCCTTGTGTCCTAGCACCGATGCAATCAAACAGATCCACTTCTTGGTGCTCAGACTCCAAGCCAGCTTGGAGCCCTGGGCCACTGCCGACTTAATACCCAGAGCTCCCATCATTAATTAGCTCCCATTTTTTTAAAGAAAGGGAGTCCTCTCCAACTGAGGCCTGACCGAGCGCGGTACAGCCGTGGCTCCGAGCGCCTTCAAACGCAGGCCCGCCCCGAGCAAGGCCGGAGCCTCCGCCGTTACCTGTTGCGGCGTCGGCGCCGCTCCCACGCCGGTCCCCGCAGCCGCGCCCGCCCCCGCCACCGCCCCGGCGACTGCTGTGGCCGCCGCCGCCACCACCACGGTAGTCAGAGCCGCCATGTTCCCTCGCCGAGACTCCCGCGCCCGTGCGCGGGATCAGCTCCCGTGGGCCCCGTGGGCGTCCTCCCACGCTCCGCACACTGTTCCAAACTGCTGGACCACTGAGGCGGAGCGCGAAGCCGACCCCGCCTAGTCCTGGGGGTGTGGACTCACGGGGCGTGGCTACATTGGGACGGGCAGCTCGAGGGCGGGGCTTGCCGGGGCGTGGCTGCTGAGGACTCCGGTGGGAGCACAAGGGAGGGGGCAGAGCTAAAGGCGGAGCTTGGGAGGGGCGGGGCCAACCCCGGCTTGTAGGTTTTGGGGGTGAGGGTACTGAACCTTACTGAGGGGGAAGGTGGACTCGGGGTGGTGTAACGCGACGCGGCTCTGCTCAGTTTTGTATTTATATGAGCTTTGTCAGCGCTGGTGTCTGTTCTGTTCGCTCGTGCCCATAACTGCTAAGAAACGCTTTGTCTTCCTTTAAATTGTATTCGTGTTATACCAACATATGTATTCTTCATACGATAGAACTGTTCTCTACTTCTGTTTCACGTGCTGGTGAAACTTAGTAAATGATAACACATCTTATTTTATATTTTCAAAAAAAAATTCCCTCAAAAGCAGGTATTAGAGCCAGAAAAGCCGTAGCTGCTGTCTTGGACTGTCTTCGTGGGATGAGAGATTCCTAAGACCCTGGGTGGGAAGTTGAGAAAAATGGATCTTCCTCTCAGAAGCAACCAGTGGCTGACTATGCGTACTTCTGCCTCTCCTTACATAAATGCATTCATCATTCTGGCTCCTGCCGTATGACAGGAGGCGTTCTAGATCCTGAGAATTCTTGATTGAATGCCATTCCTCTCAGGGCTTCTAGGAGAAAATACAAGCAAGTAAAGAAACCCTGCTTTTAAGAACAAGTACTTGGCAGCCCCTTTGTGGGTGCTTTGCATATGGATTCCCATTTAATCCTAACAAATAGCTAGGTTTCACTATGCAGTGTGAGTATCATCTCCATTTCATGAATAAAGTTAAGGAAGACCAGTCTGCATAGGAAGAGACCAGAATACAAACCCAGGCCCAGATAGTACAAGAGGACATTGAACAGGCTGTCAGTCATGTGCCTCTGCATCCCCAAAGGTGTGGATTTAGCCTTCATCTACAAACAGAAGCTTATCTTGAATAAGATTTGGTGGAATTTTTGATAAGGACACAAACTGAAGTCTGGTGACTGGATCTAGAAACTTATAAATAGGCTGCCCCAGTCAGGAGGGGAATGAGTTTAGGGACAGAAGAAACTGTCCGGTTTGGGGAGTCCATAGAAGGACAGTCTGTCAGTCCTGGAAGCCTAGTGACAATACTAGGAGAAAAAAAGAGAGAGAGAGAGAGAGAGAGAGAAAAGACAGTTGGGTTTGTCAAAAAAGGAGTCAGTGGGCCATCCTGTCAAGAGCAGAGCCAGTAGGTGATGGAGAATAAAGCCTGTCTGAGTGAGTTAAGGATTTGGGGGCAATCCCATGGATTGTGGTAGCTGGAGCAAGTTGTGTAACCACAGGAGAGATTTTGCTGGGGGTTCTGACAAAGTCTAGCAGGGAGCATTTGTATAATGCTGCAAATGACGCAGTAAAAAGCAGAAGTTTGACGCTGCAGAAAACAGCTGCAACCAAGACCATGGGAAAGCATAAAGAACAGAGCCCAGAACACAAGCAAGGCTTGCTCACAGAGCCATGCTTAGCTGACTTTCAAGTATAACCCAGGACCACCTTCCCACAGTGGAATGGATTCCCCATTAACAGTCAAGAAACCCACCTTAGACATGGCCACAGACCAATCTGATCTAGACAGTTCCTCTCTCAGAGGACCCTAGGCTGTGTCAAGTTGACAGTCAAAGCTCACAAAGGCACACCTTCAGTGTGGATTGTAATTTTCTGACTACACCACTTATTAATTGCATCCCAGATGATGAAGTCGAGTCTATCACTTCAAAATGAGTTTCAGACAGTAATTTGAGAGTTCTTTATTTTACAGTTAGATAGAAAAATAAACTCAAACGTCATCAAATGCATACTCTCTCTCAGACTTAGCTCAGGAAACTACTCAGAAATAGCTCCTAGCTAAAAGAAAACCCCTCGTCAATAAAATATTCTTGTCAGATGGCCATACCCTTTATATAAATGCACAAGTTAAGAACTTTACACCAAGAAAACGATATCTCTGTTTGACTGGTAACTGCTATAGTTGGCATGCTGAGACAGGAGGGTTGTGGATTCTAAAACAACTTGGGCTAATATACTAAGATTTGTTTTAAGGGGGGAAAAAGCAGAACGGGGAGACCAATAATGTTGGAATACTTTCAACTGTTATATATTAATATGGACAACTGCACTGGCTCCCTCCTGAGCAGATGTTACTTCTCTCCCACTCCTCCTCCTCCTCCTCCTTGTCTTTCTGAAAGTCCTCCTGATTTCTGTCCTGACCTCCTTTATCTTCCCCTTCCCTTGTCTCTCTGCTGTCTCATCTCATTCTTCTACACTGTGGAATCTACAAGTCTGACACAGGTTTGTACGCGTGAGTGAGAACACATGCCCCTTGTCTCTCTGTACGTGCTGTGTTTCATTCAGCATACACCCTCTAGTTCCATCCATGTTGGTGCAAATAACAGGATGTCACTCTCTTATATGATGAGGTATTATGCCATTGCATAATAGACCATACTTGGTTTCTCCATCCACCCACTGAAGGGCATCTAGATGGCTCTGGCTATTGTGAATACTGCTGTGGGTGCAAGTATCTTTATATATAAAGACTCCATCTTCTTTAGGTATAAATCTAGTAGTAACCATGACATCAATGGTTAGTAAAGACAGCTCCTCACTCAGTGCCTATTTAAGTGTTTCTTAGTGTGCCATCCATTACCACAGAGGTAGAATGAATGTCTAGAATCTTTATATCCAAAGACCTTCTGCAGCTAGGGTTCTCAAAGTAGAGAGCAGAGCAGATGAATGCATTTGTGCAAAATATGATTTCAAAGCAATGAAATAAGGCAAGAGGATCCATTCTAGGACAGCTAGCCGCATGCACACAGAGAGCCTGAGCCTGACAGGTCTTGTATTTGCTTGCTGTTCCAGAGGTGACAGATAAGAAGGTGTGTTCCTCTCAGAATTGTTCCAGTGAGAATTGTGGTGAAAGGCTCTCATTTTTTTTCCTTTTACTGAAAACAGATTTTTTTCCCTCACATAATATATCCTGTTTACAGTTTCCCTTCCTTTTCTCTCTTCTCATTTCCTCCCAACCTCTGACCTGGATCCACTCCCTTTCTGTCTCTCATTAGAAAACCTGCTTCTTGGGTATAACAATAAAAAATAATAAGATAAAACAAAAGCTAATACATTGGAATTGGACAAAACAAAACAAAACAAACAAACAAACAAAAAACAGAAGAAAAAGAACCCAAGAGAAGGAAGAAAAAACAGAGACCCACTCATTCTCACCCTCTGGAATCCCATAAAACACTAAACTGGAGCCATGGACTTCCATGAAAAGGACTGACGCAGACCCACGCAAGCCCTGTGCACACTGCCTCAGCCTCTGTGAGTTCACATGCACTCAGTCAGGTTGTGTGCCTCAGCCTCTGTGAGTTCACATGCAGTCAGGTTGTGTGCCTCAGCCTCTGTGAGTTCACATGCACTCAGTCAGGTTGTGTGCCTCAGTCTCTGTGAGTTCACATGCGCTCAGTCAGGTTGTGTGCCTCAGCCTCTGTGAGTTCACATGCGCTCAGTCAGATTGTATGTCTCAGTCTCTGTGAGTTCACATGTGCTCAGTCAGGTTGTATGTCTCAGTCTCTGTGAGTTCACATGCGCTCAGTCAGGTTGTATGTC
>NC_034604.1:40986536-40996752 GCF_900095145.1 Mus pahari
CTCTGTGAGTTCACATGCGCTCAGTCAGGTTGTATGTCTCAGTCTCTGTGAGTTCACATGCAGTCAGGTTGTATGTCTCAGCCTCTGTGAGTTCACATGCACTCAGTCAGGTTGTGTGCCTCAGTCTCTGTGAGTTCACATGTGCTCAGTCAGGTCGTGTGCCTCAGCCTCTGTGAGTTCACATGTGCTCAGTCAGATTGCTTTAGAGGGCTTCACTTTCTTGGTGTGCTCTCCATCTGGCTTTTATACTTTTTCTATCTCCTCTTCCACAGGTTTCCCTGAGCTCTAAGAGAGGGATTCTATGGTGACATCCCCTTTAGGGATCAGTGTTCCAAGGGATCTCATTCTCTGCAATAATGTCTGGTTCTGGGTCTTTGGATTTCTTTCCGTTTGCTGTAATGTCATTAGGAGTCACTTTGTTATGATTTTGTGTTGTTGTTCGTTTGTTTTATAAACAGAAGTATTTGGTTTTATCCTAGGTCCTTGAGCTATCTAGTTTTTTAGGTTCTTTTTGTCCCGAGCAGTGTCAAGTTTGAGTTCCATGTCGTGGAGTGGGCTTAAGTCAAATCAGATATAGGTTGGTTGCTCCCATAAGCTCTGTGCCACTATTGCCCTAGCAAGCCTATCTTAGAGGCAGGACATCATTGTTGATGAAAGGGTTTATGGCTGGATTGGTGCTTGCGTTTTTTCTTGTCTTAGCCTGCAGAGTACTTTTCTATACCGTAGATACTAGAATATAGGGGTAAAGTCTCTATATAGCTCAAGTTCTCCGTGTTCAGTGAGCTGTGTAGGTGTTGTCTTCAGCAATGAGACTGGGCTGGCTAGTATTATATCAACTCAACACAGAGTTATCTGAGAGAAGGCAACCTCAACTGAGAAAATGCCTCCATAAGACTTAGCTGTAAGGTATTTTCTTAATTAGTGACTGATGGGGAGGGCCCAGCCTATTGTAGGTGGTGGTATCCCTGGGCTGGTGGTCCTGGGTTCATTAAGAAAGCAGGGTGAGGAGACCTGAGAGGATGCCAGTAAGCAGCACCCTCCATGACCTCTGCATCAGCTCCTGTCTCCAGGTTCTGGCCCTGTTTGAGTTCCTGTCCTGGCTAATTTTGATGATAAACAGAGATGTGACAATGTAAGCCAAATAAACCCTCTTCCTCCCCAACTTGCTTTTAGTCATGGTGTTTTGTCACAGCAATGATAACCTAAATAAAACAATTAGAAAGAAAATAAAAAAGGAAAGAAAAAGCAGGAAAACAGAACAGAAAAACCCAGTAGGAGTGAGACATAGGGGATAAATAATAAATAACAGATAAAAGTCCAGCTATATCAATAATTATGTAAAAAGACTAAGATTGTCAGGTGAGGCAAAAAAGCAAGACCTAAATGTGCCCTTTCTGCAAGACAGAAACATTTGCTTAAAGGATACAAAATAACTTGAATGTAAAGGGATGGAAAAAGATTATTACACAAATAGGAACCCTAGCAATGCTGCAACAGCTGTGTCAATTTCAACTAAATAGACTTTAGATTTGATGACAAAAAATGTTCCCAGAAACATGAAAAATATTTTCTTTTTTTTAAAAAAAGATTTATTTGTTATATGTAAGTACACTACAGCTGTCTTCAGACACTCCAGAAGAGGGCGTCAGATCTTGTTACAGATGGTTGTGAGTCACCACGCAGTTGCTGGGATTTACTCAGGACCTCTGGAAGAGCAGTCAGTGAGCCATCTCACCAGCCAGAAAAATATTTTCTAGTAATAGTGTGTCAATATATCAAGAGATAAAACGTTTCCAAATAGCTATTGACCCAACAACAGAGTATCGAAGTACACAATTTTTCTAGCTCATCATTCTCTATCAGGTATATTTTTACCAAAATTATGGTACAATCATTGAATTGCTATTTTTAACCTAATAAAACAGTCAAAAATTAGTCCCTTATACTGATAAAATTTCTCGGTTAATATTAAAAGGCTATGATGCCATTTTCTGTCAGGAAAAGACCCTGCTCCAACAGCTGTCCTTTTGACTAATAAACAACAGGACCTTAGAAGCCCTATAGCTTCTGCTCATACCAAACAGAAAGGCAAAGACTTAGGATTGTTCTGTGACAGTAATACCATCACTATCCATAGTAATGGGTCGGAGGGGTTAGTATGGCGTGGGAGTGAGTTGTCCCCTCCCTCTCCTCATATGGAGAAAGCAGTTGCTCAATAACATTAATGTCAGCATTGGGTAACATTTGGGTCTGGAATGGAAACGTGGAAAAATACTTCCAGCAATGAGGCTATGTTCTCTTTTACAAAAAAAAAAAAAAAATGTGTCTCTTAATATGATGGCATTATGTTTGTCTTTCTTATTTGTTTATGATTGGAGAAACTACTTGGAATCAATCTGAAGCATTTGAGTCCTGTTCTAATTGTTCATTATATACATGTTTAAATACCAGGACTCCTGTTCACTTGAGCTCCCAGAGCATTATGTACTCCGAGATTAGATTAAAGTTTAGATATCTGTATCAAGCTTAGAAATAATCTTCTTCCACGTCTGCGTTTATCATATATTGAATCAAATAAAGAAAAAGATTGAAAGAATGGTTGAACTAATTATTGCCATTGTATTGAGAATCACTACCATCTACCACCGATGTTACTACTCGAGCAGTCCTACATTAAAGCATTCAAAACAAACATTATATTCAAAGATGGCTTCCTGATTCAGGAAAATTATGGAAGGCTCAAAGACATATAGATAGTATGCTGCACGCTGAAATCACCAATTTAAAATTGGCTGTGGTTATGTTACGGTAATGAAGCTGTTAGTTTACAAAGGCAACTCATTAAGATGGAATTGGAATGTGACTTAGTTCTGTGTTGTTCCTGTGTGTTAGAATGAGACCTTGTTCCCTTGGAATAAGGTTAGAAAATATTTATTAAATTATGGTAAAATGACTCAGGAGAAAATGAAATTACAGTTTGATATTAATCACACATTTGCATAACAGTTGCATGGACTATCTGGTGATGGATTATTGGGGGTGGGGAGTATTGCTGACAGCTTGGGGAAGTTAAATCTATTTAATCAATTTAAGATTGCAAGTTTTGCTGGACAGTGGTGGAACACACCTTTAATCCTAGCACTTGGGAGGCAGAGGCAGGCAGATTTCTGAGTTCGAAGCCAGCCTGGTCTACAGAGTGAGTTCTAGGACAGCCAGGGCTACACAGAGAAATCCTGTCTCAAAAAAAAAAAAAAAAAGATTGCAAGTTTTTCCTGTGCTTATATTGTTAGCATTCTAAGCTCCACCCCACAGTTACCTGGCAACAGCCTGACCCACTATAAAAGAGGCTGCTTGCCCCCTCCTCCCTCTCTTGCTCTTTCTCTGCTTCCCTTCCCCCTCTCTCCCCATTTCCTCCCTCCCTCTCTCTCTCCACTCATGGCTGGCCTCTACTCCCCTGCTCCTCTACTTCTCTTCTTTCTCTCTCTTTCTGCCTTACTCTGCCTCTGCTACTCTCTTGACTCTCCTCCCCATGCCCTGAATAAACTCTCTTCTATACTATACCATCATGTGGTTGGTTCATCAGGGGGAAGGGATGCCTCAGCATGGGCCGGCCAAGGCACCCCCTGCCCCCACACCTCACCACACCTCCACAGAACATATCCACCACCTCTTCGTCTTTTTATAAACACATCATATATGTTTACGTTGATTGTTTGCTTGTTTTTGTTATTTTTTTAATTGTCTGGTAAAAAGCTCCCCAACATCAAAAATTAACAAAACAAACATCAAGCAGCTGTGTTCAGTGATATGTCACAGGGAAAATGAAAGGGACTTGCTGAACTGATGTGAGGCCAGGACAAAGCACTTGCCAGGCATCTCTTGAAAAGAGAGGATGTTTGTAAAGTTATGGCAGAATGTTACCTTCACGCTCCAACAGGTATTTCCTTGGACAGGCATCATGTTCTTCACATTTTTTTTTTCAAAGAATTATTTATTTATTCTATTTATGTGAGTACACTGTAGCTGTCTTCAGACACCAGAAGAGGGCATCAGATCTTATGACAGATGGTTGTGAGCCACCATGTGGTTGCTGGGAATTGAACTCGGGACCTCTGGAAGAGCAGTCAGTGCTCTCAACCGAGGAGCTATCTCTCCAGCCCCCTGTTCTTCACATTTATCATCTGAGAAATAGTGCAATTAGTAACATATAAGGAGCTATTCCTTGTACAGTAAGAAAAACAAACAAACAAACAAACATTACAGATTGGTATCTTATACACGGTGCGTTTTGTCATTAGAGCTTCAACAGTATAATATGACTAAGAATAAAGACTCTGCACCCTACTTCTCACATTGCCTGAGTCATTTGCTGCTCCCCAGCTAGTTAAGGTGGAAGTTTGCCCTGCTATCACCCGATAGCTTCTCTGAGTGCTGCACGAAATGGAGGACTCCCTTTACCAGCAGGGCGGCCCTACCTGATCTTGTCTGGGGATCCAGACCTTGCATGCCCTCTGTCTGGAGAAGGTGAGTAGTCCTTGGCAGATCTCGGAGCTCAGCTCCCCTCACTCACCCACCCAAGAACCAGCCCAGCAAGTACCTGGGATTCTTGAAATTCCTCTCTAAGCAAATGAGCTATTCACAGCCCTTTCAAACTCTAACCAGTGATTTCCATTTACCTTGAAAATTCCTTCCCACATTCCAAGGTCCATACATACCTTTAGTTCACCTCAAATAAAGTACATGTACGTATTCAAGCCCACCTGGAATAAAGTATGCGTGCAAGCTAAGGTCATCTATCTAAAGGAGCCGTTTCATGGAAGGTCAGAGAAGACCTTTGGCTAAAAGAGCTGTAATACGGAGATAGCAAGAGGACACCTCCCCCTCCCCGACTCCCATCCCTCAACCAATTGGTTTAAAATGTCAGTTAGTTCTGGCATTTCTCTATTTGGTTTTTGTCTGGATAACCTATTGCAAGACTGATGTGTTGAAGTCTCCCTCTATCAGTGTGTGAAGGTCAATAAGTGGCTTAAGCTGTAGTGGTGTTTCTTTTATGGACTGGGGTGCCCTTGTGTTTGGTGTATAGTTGTTAAGAATTAAAACATCCACTGGGGAGGCAGAGGCAGGCGGATTTCTGAGTTCAAGCCCAGCCTGGTCTACAAAGTGAGTTCCAGGACAGCCAAAAAAAAGAAAAAAAAACCACAAAAAAACAAAACAAAAAACAAAACAAAAAAGAATTAAAACATCTTCTTGGTAAATCTTTCCTTTGATAAGTATGTGGTCTTTTTCCCTACCTCCTCTGATTCATTTGGGTTTGAAGTATATTTTGTCGGTTATTACAATGGCCACACCAGTTTGCTTCTTAAGCACATTTTCTTGGAATATCTTTTCCCGTACTTTTACCTCAAGGTGATATCTGGTTTTTGTTTTTGTTTTTTTGGCTTTTTTTTTTTTTTTTTTTTTTTTTTGGTTTTTTGAGACAGGGTTTCTCTGTNTAGCCCTGGCTGTCCTAGAAGTCACTTTGTAGGCCAGGCTGGCCTCGAACTCAGAAATCCGCCTGCCTCTGCCTCCCAAGTGCTGGGATATCTTTTTTTTTTTTTTTTAAAGATTTATTTATTTATTTTATTTCTATGGTACACTGTAGATGAACAGATGGTTGTGAGCCTTCATGTGGTTGTTGGGAACTGACTTTTTAGGACCTCTGCTTGCTCCAGTTGGCCCTACTTGCTCTGGTCAGCCCTACTTGCTCAGTCCCTGCTAGCTCCGGCCCAGAAATTTATTAATTATTAAACATAAGTACACTGTAGCTGTCTTCAGACTGCCAGAAGAGGGCGTCAGATCTCATTATGGGTGCTTGGGAGCCACCATGTGGCTGCTGGAATTTGAACTCAGGACTCAGAAGAGCAGTCCTCACTCAGGACTCTTACCCGTTGAGCCATCTCGACAGCCCCATGATATCTATTTTTCATGTAGATGTGTTTCTTGGATGCAGCAGAAGGTTGGATTCTGTTCTCAGGTCCCTTTTGCTACACTGTGTCTTTATACTTGGGAAATTGCAATCATTGATGTTGAAAGATATCCATGAGCAGTGTGTGTTGATTCCTGTTGTTTTGTTGTAGTGGTGTGTGTATGTGAGCCTGTGTGTGAGAGCGCCTGTTTGTGAGAGTGTTTGTGAATGTGTGTATGTGTACATGTTCATGTATATGAGCGTGTGTGTGTGTGTGTGTGTGTGTGCACACGCGTGTGCACAAGTGCAGATACTCAAGTTTTTCCTCTTTTGATTTGCTAGTTTGGGATTTTTTTATTCCTTATGTTTTCTTGGGTGTGGTTAACCTCTTTAGGTTGGAGTTTTTCTCCTGGTGCCTTCTATAGGGATGGGTTTATAGATAGATATAGCTTAAATTTGATTTTATCGTGGAATGTCTTATTTTCTCCATCTTTTGTGATTGAAACTTTTGCTGGATGCAGTCATCTGTGGTATCTTAGAGTACGCAGAACAACCATCTCGGTCCTCCTGGATTTTAGAGTCTCCATCAAGAAGTCAGGTGTTATTCTAATAGCTCTGCCCGTACATGTTACATCGTCCTTTTTCCCTTGCAGCTTTTAGTATTCTTTCTTACCTGTCGGGTGAAAGGATGGCATAAACCCCATTTGTCTCCACTTTAGAACCAGACCTGACTTCAAAAGGAAAGGCACCCGGGAACCAGGCCATAAGTTACCAGTTCCAGGAACAGAGCATAAATCCTCCGAACAAGGTTATAAAACCCCTCACAAGAACAGCCTGGAGATAACCACAAGAACGGGGAAATACCTTATCTCAGAATGGGCCATCAGTGCTGGACAGCCTTATCTCATCCTGTGGTCAAAAGTTTGTGACAAAAAAAAAAAAAAAGAAAAGAAAAGAAAAGAAAAGAAAGTAAATAAAAAAAATATCTTTTAAAAAAAAAAAAAAAGTCTGTGACATAGGAATGCAGACCTCTGACCACCTGGCACAAAGCCATCAGAAGCTGACCCATGTGACCTCCCCAGCACCCAGCAATGAAAATTTAGATTACCTAACCCACTTTCTTTTCTTTCTTTCTTTCTTTCTTTCTTTCTTTCTTTCTTTCTTTCTTTCTTTCTTTCTTTCTTTCTTTCTTTCTTTCTCTCTTTCCTTCTTTCCTTCTTTCCTTCTTTCTTTCTTCCTTCCTTCCTTCCTTTTTTTTTAAGATTTTATTTTTTATTTATTTTATGTTTGAGTACACTGTCACTGTCTTCAGTGAGTGTACTAATACCTTCTGGTAGAAGATAGCATTTGATCCCATTACATTGCTGGGAATTAAATTCAGGACCTCTTGAAGAGCAGTCAGTGCTCTTAACCACTGAGTCATCTCTCAAGGCCACCTACCCCACTTTCTAAATATAACTAATATAGTAGCCAATCAAAATTGTACTAATGTTACTGCTTTGGGGACTAATCTCACTAGAGATTACCTAATTGTTCTAGAAAATTTTCCCTAGTCCTGCATGAAAAGGGGCATGCAATTTCCTTCCTGGTTGTCACGAATGTTGACCCCTGCATACCAGTTGTTTCATCAGAATAAATGCTCTTTGTTTTTGTATACTATCGAGTCTGCAAAGGGGTCTTCCTTCCATGATTTTTGGACCCTTACAAGTGTTCTGGTGACTATGTGCCCAGAGGATTTTTTTCAGGTTCTCATTTTTAGATGACACAAAGATGGCACACTCAGGAAATATTGACTAGGAGTGCAACTTCCTTTTCCTGACAGGAATGTTTGTCCCTGGTAGGGCCATTTTACAGGGTAGTCAGCCTGCTTCTGCTTACCTTTAATTCAAAAGCCATTGAGCCCCTGCTTAAATCCTTAAATCCATAAACCCCTTTCTGTTGTCTGCTGGGTAAAACTGACTGAAGGTTAAAAAAAAATTTTTTTTCGGGGGGCTGGTGAGATGGCTCAGTGGGTAAGAACACCCGACTGCACTTCCAAAGGTCCTGAGTTCAAATCCCAGCAACCACATGGTGGCTCACAACCATCCGTAACGATATCTGACTCCCTCTTCTGGAGTGTCTGAAGACAGCTACAGTGTTCTTACATATATAAATAAATAAACAAATAAACAAATAAATCTTAAAAATTTTTTTCCTCCAAATATACCCCAAAAAACCATTCAACAAATTTTGACATAGTTAATTTTATTGTAACAATCTTTTTTGCTGTTGTTTCTTTGCTTGTTTTTTGTTTTTGTTTTTTTTCCGAGACGGAGTTTCTCTGTGTAGCCCTGGCTATGGCCTGGAACTCACGCTGTAAACCAGACTGGCTTCACACTGCCTCCCTACTGTCTCCTAAGCACTGAGATTAAAGGTGTGCACCACCACCACCTGGCAAACAATCGTAATAAAGCAGACGAGTTCAGCATTTGTCAAAGGCCATTATTTTACTCAGGGAAGAAGAAGAAGCAATAAAGCCAACAACAAGATGATTATTCTGTAGTCTCTAGTTTCACTCAGGAAACTTCTGGAAATTTAATGAAGGAATAAGACAAGAAAAGTGATAAACATTGGGCATTGATTCAGAGATCCCTGTTTTTAAATGGGTGTTTACCTGGGAAATTCTGTAACCTCAAATATAAACCTACTGCAAACAGTGCAAGAACATTCCTGTTCAATGAAAACAGAATCTGCCCACAGAAGTCAATTGCCTTGAAGCCAGGTGTGTGTCCGTAATCCCAGCGACTCAGGAAGCTGAGGCAGGAGGATCATGAGTTTGAAATCATCCTGGGTAATATACTGAGACCCCCCCCCCAATCTCAAAAAAAGAAAATCGAGAGAAGAAAAAATTCAGTTGCCACAGTTATAAAACATAATTGGAATAAAGATCCACTTTGACATACCTAAAAAAAACCATAATAATGAATTGAAGTAAAAAAAAAATCTCCATTCTAGAAAGGACATTGTCAGTTTGTTCACTGTTATATTTTCTGACTCTGCAAAAAAAATAAAATGAAGCTATAAAGACAGATCATGTTTATATTTATGGGTCGTTTGCAATGTGTACAATCAAACCCAGGGCTTCACACATATTAGGCAAGTCCTGTGCCACTAAGCTATGGTCCCAGACCCCCAAAGAAATGGAAATAGACAAATTGGACTACAGCAGTAGTTCTCAACCTGTGGGTTGAGACCCTCTCGGGAGTCACATATCAGATATTTACATTACAATTCTCAACAGTGGCAAGCTTACAGTTTTGAAGTATCAACAAAAGTAACTTAATGAATGGTTGGGGGTTACCACAACCTGAGCAATTGTATTAATGGTTCACAGCATTAGGAAGCTGGAGAACCACTAGTTTACAGCTCATAAGAAAATATATTCAAATAAAAGTATTCAGTAATTTTCAGTAAAACAATGCAGTATTATTATTATTTTTGAAACAGGTCCTTTCTAGCTAGCCTTAGCTATTCTGATATTAATTACGTAGAACAGGCTGACTTGGAACTCACAGAGATCCCCCTGCCTCTGCCTCCTGAGTATCAGGATTAAAGGCTTCCACTACTACACTGCACTGCCCTGCTATGCACTAATTTTGAGTAGCTATAGTAAGTATTTGTTGGGACACACGCATTCTAGAAACAGAGATGTGATAAATTAGAGTTCAATAAAGATGATACTTCAAATTAGTTACTGCTTTAGGGTAGAATCATGCACGGTTAACATTCACGTACCTGTAAGTCTGAAAATATGTTTATTTTGTCAGTAGAAAGATAAGCAAGACAGAGATAAAATTTCCCCCAGAGCCCTGAGCATATTTAGTATACATTAGCTATATGAAATGGTGGGGTTCTCTGTGGTATTTTCATAAGGACACACGATGATACCCTTTGACAGTATCCGCCCTTCCATTGATTGCCCTCTCTTCTCCTGTTCTTCACAGCTCCACTCATCCTTGCTACTAACCAGCTGGGTTAGTTGGGTTTTTAAACTGCTTTGATGAACACTGTGACCAAAAGCAACTTGAGGAAGAAAGGATGTATTTCACCTTAGAGCTCACAATCTACCCTGAAGGGAAGTCAAGACAGAAACCTGGAGGAGAAACTGAAGCAGAGACAGGGAAGGAACTTGCTGCCTCCCCCTGCCTCCCCTGCCTCCCCCTGCCTCCCCTGCCTCCCCCTGCCTTCCCTGCCTCCCCTGTCTCCCCTGTCTCCCCCTGCCTCCCCTGCCTC
>NC_034604.1:41000117-41030047 GCF_900095145.1 Mus pahari
AGGAAAGGAAAGGAAAGGAAAAGAAAGGAAAGGAAAGGCCTTCACAGACGTCCCTACAGGCCATTCCAATGAAGGCATTTTCCTATTTGAAACTCACTTAAATGCCCCAGGCTTGTGTCGAGCTGACAAAAAGCCTAACCAGGACATTTTCCTTCCATGTTTGTTTCCCACCCCTTAAGATTTCACGTATAAAAGAATATGGTTTTTTTCCTATATTGTATTGCCACTAAGAAGTCCGATAGGAACCCATTTTTATCTTTCTATAGCTAATGTGTCTCTTCACATTGGAAGATCTTTAAAGGACTATATTTCACTATGTCAGTTAACTATGGGCAGACATTTGAGCAGGATTTACAGCCTGCCAGACGTACTGTGGCACAGGGAGCTTTCTCCATCGAATCTCATAGCATCATGTCTATTTAGAAATAACTCAATGACAGCAATATAAGCAAAATTAGCCTTCAGTCAATTTGGCTCTAAGTCTTAATGATTTTCTACCTGTGGGATCTGAGAACACCATCTTTCCTTTATAAAACTGCATTTTAGATTTAGTCCACCAGATGTCAGTCGAGAGACGGGTTTTGAAAAAACTGTCTGCACTTGACTGCAAATAAGAAAACATTTTTTCATCTTTCATGCGTGAAAATTGGAATGTTCTTGTCGTGATCTGTCAGTAGCAAGAGGAGGAAGCCTTCTAGTTAGAATGCAGACAGGCAAATAAGCACGCTCTCTCGCATATTCCGACTCTCAAGCGGCGCCAACTGACATCTAGTCTCCAAAACAAATTCACTTTCCCAATTTCTATATTAAATATATGAATACTTTTTGTGTGAAAACCATTGTAATAATTTCTTTGAATGGGGTCTTGCAACGGAGTGCAGGGTGCCCTTGAGCCTTCCTAACCCCCATCCCCGCCCCTACCCCTGCCCCTGGCCCCCAGTCCAGGCCCTGGCCCCCGCCCCCGGCCCCACCCCCAGGGAAGCTCTTGGCATAGGGAATTCTTCCAACTATTCTCCCATCATTGCCTAGGGACCAAGGCAAGAATGGTTTAGTCAGTTATTCTACCAACATTCAGCCATTGGCTTTTATCGTAGACTCTTTACATTCGCCACTTAATGCCATGGCAACGAGTGTTGAGGACGCCTCCCGGTCAAGTTGGGGAATGCAGGCCTGATAAGTGGCAACAGCTGGAGTCCAGTGCAACTCGTACACATATGATGCACAAACTAGCTATAGGAGTGTACAGCTCGATTCGAATTAAAACTGGAGACATCTTCAAGAAGCCGTCCTTAAAGATGTAAGGGACAGGGCCGGCTTTTAAGGACATCTAGTCCCAGAAGCAGTTCATTACAGTACTAAGGGACAAGAAAACAACTTTGGGGGAGAGACACTAAAGCAAGGGAGAGCATGGAGGAGCCAGGCAGGGAGGCTTGCTTATGGAAAGAGGAAGCTCATGTAGCAAAGCCCCGGAGCTTCTAAGTTGAAGCTGGAGACCAGCGGAGACCAGCAGCAAATCTGAGAGCGGACAGTCCCACCGTCCACCAACCCTGACCTCCTAAAGAGCAATTCCTCCCCCTTCACCCTCAGAAGACACAGATGAATTAGGGACAGTAGAAAAGAAGTTTCCAGCATGAGTGATAGCAATGGAAATGTAGGCTTACAAATCAGCTCGGGCTTCGCCAATGGAAAGTACGTGAAGCTCGCTGCATAGAGAGACCAGGCGAAGACTGGAGTGAGAAAACTTCGCAACTGCAACACGATGTATTTATAAACCACGTTCCCTTAGAAGTCAGAGCCGCGGGGAGGGGAGGGTTGTGTGGTGCCACTTGTGTGTCAGGGGAAGGTGCAATGTAGGGCACAGTAGTGAGGAAGAAGCCAGAGAGGCAGCGGCAGAGAGAATGAAGGCTTGAGTCAGCCTGCTGTTGGTAACAGGTGCCGTTTTAATACTATTCCAAGGGCGTGATGGGTGAGGCATCTGAAGGCAGTCCAGCAGAAGGGAAGGAAAAATGATCTTTTTGATCTCTGAATCCCATTGGCCAAGAGTCCACTGATAGGTCATTGACTCTCCTGGAAAGCCATGACTCTTGCAGGGCATCAAAGGGGACTGGGTCATACCATTTCACTGAAGTCATTGTCTGTTTGTTTGGTCATGTGTGGTTTGAATGAGAAATGTCCCCCAGAGCTCACCTGTTTAAATTCTGGTTCCCAGTTGTGCTGTTTGGGAAGTTTTTAGAACCTTTTAGGTTGGTCTAGCCTTGCTAGAGGAAGTACACCCAAGCGGACAGGCTTCGGGGGTTTGATAGCTTCGCCACACTCCTGCTTGGCTCACTCTTTCTGCAAGTGGTTGAAGACATGATCCTTAGCTTTCTGACCCAGCCACCTCCATCCCCTCACGCCCACAACCCCCACCCCGACACTATAGACTCTGCTTCTGGAGCCATAAGCCAAGATAAACTCTTCTATAAGTCACTTTTGGTCATGGTGTTTTAGCATACCAATAGAAAGTAATTAATATGGTTACCCATTACCTTTGAGCCCGTTTCATATTTGGAGACTGTTCTGATTTATCAGTTTGTGTTCCAAATTGGAAAAAAGAAAAAAGAAAAACAAAGCAATAATAATAACAACAACAATCCAAGCTCTTGACATCTTAGACTTCAGAATCTGGGGACCAGACCCTGCCAGTCTCTGTCATCTGATTGAGATCTCAGGAGGAGGCGTGTGAGGCATCTGTCAACATCACCATCTCTGCAGGCAGATGGAGAGTCAGCACCTTTCTGTACAGATTCCTGCAGGGGTCCGGTGCACACGGCTGGCGGGTGCCTCCCCCTCCCAGAGCGGCCTGTGCCACCCTGCGGTGTGACTCCTATGTGGGTCCCATTTGTTGTCCCCTGACCCCTCACTGAGGCTCTGAGACCTTTCAAAATCTTTCCTGAAGTGTGTTCTTAAAGTAGCTAAAGAAAGCTTATTTTCCAAAATAATAATAATTAAAAAAATGATTTGTGTGACATAAAAATAAATCTTGAGTTATAACATTGAATTAAAACATAAGCCTTATGTTTGTGTGAGACAGAGCTCGTGAATTTCTATACGATATTCTAGAATCACGGAGTTTTTGAATCTCAGAGACCCATGTATAATTCACTTTTACCTTTGAACAGAAGTTCATATTATAACGTTTGAGAAAACCAAATTTCTACTGAGCATAGAAGGGGGAAAAATGTAATTTATATGGGACCCAAACGGCTTTGTGTCAATTATTCATTTGGTGAGTGGGTCTGGAAGGGGACTCTTGGGAAATTTTATTTATATGAAAGACAGGTGAAGGACCTGCAGGCTATAATCTACTTTAGTCAGAGGCTTCTGGTACAAAAAAAAAAAAAAGTGACCTATAAACGAGCATTTTCTTCCGTTTCCAGGGAAACCAGGTCATTGTTTCTAGCCCTTTTTGTTTCCCTGATCTCTCAGCACCAAACTATGCCACAAATTTCCTTTCCATAAGGCTAGTCAGTGAATCTGTAGAAAAATATAGAAAGCCATAATTCAGATGCACCTTTGGAAGATGTCACCCCCAAAGGGTGACTTAACACTCCTAGCATGGCAAAGCTGTATGATGCTAAGACCACAGCTTGCTATAACTCTAATGGTTATCTTTCTCCCTTTTTAAAAACGAAGCAGATGATGCTTGTCTTTGAGTTGGGACAATTTCCTTCCTAAGTGGACGGTCACAGTGGACCAAGGCCCAGCCACCATTGATCTTTGGCTCTTAAAGGAAATCCGAGTGGAAAGTCAACCTATGTGTCAATGGATGTGGACAGTGAGCGGAGTTTGCGACCACCAAGGACAATGTTATCGCTTCACTTTGCGGGATTCTCAAATGCTGTCATCAGGTAGGAGTGGCAAAGAAACAGGGCTCTGTATTTTTAAAATGCTATTCTTGTGTACAATTTGTAAAATAATAATAATAATAAATTGTGGTGGTTTGAATAGGCTTGGCTCAGGGAGTGGCACTATTAGGAGATGTGGCTTTATTGGAGTGGGTGTGGCCTTGTTGGAGGAAGTGTGTCACTGTGGGGGTGGGCAATGAAACGCTCCTCCTAACCACACAGGAGCCAGTCTTCTCCTAGCAGCCTTCAGACAAGGGAGATGTGAACTCTCAGCTCCTCCTGCACCATGCCTGCCTGGATGCTGCCATGCTTCTGCTTTGATGATAATGGACCGAACCTCTGAACAAGCCTCAATTAAATGTTGTCCTTATAAGAGTTGCCTTGGTCATGGTGTCTGTTCACAGAAATAAAACCCTGACAATAATAATAATAATAATAATAATAATGTGACGTTTTTATACATGTATACAATGTATTTCAACCATATTCCCCCTGCTTCCAGTCTTTCTTATTCTTTCTCCTCCAGCTGGCAGTTCCTCCTCCAAAATGGTCCCTTTTTTCCCCACTTAAATGTGTTTTCTTTCTTTCTTTCTTTAAAATAGGTTCTTCACATGAGAGAAACTGGGTTTTGCTTTTGTTTTTGTTGTTGGCTTTGTTTTTGTTATTTTTTTTTCTTCTGAGACCGGCTTACTTTGGTTAATATGATAGTACCTATTTTCTTATAAATGATATAATTGTATTCTTTATGAATAGATATATTCATTTGTGTGTAAATAGCATATTTTCTTTATTTATTTACTGAGTTTTAGTGTGACTGATCAGAAACATTTTAATGCAAAATTTATTAGCTGGTAACATATCCCTAAATAATCCAAAGAATTTATCAGCTGGCAACAAATCCCTAAATAATCCAAAGAATTTATTAGCTGGCAACATATCCCTAAATAATCCAAAGAATTATGTCCTCAGTGGAACACATCAAAACAATCATTTTAAAAAAAAATGAAGCCAGGTGTGGTGGCACATGCCTTTAATTCTAGCACATGGGCGGCAGAGGCAGGTGGATCTCTGTGAGCTTGAGACTAACATGATCTATCTATACAGTGAGATCCAGGACAGCCAGAACTACATGGTGAGGCGCTGTCTCAAAAAGCAAACAAAAGCCGGGCAGTGGTGGTGCACGCCTTTAATCCCAGCACTCGGGAGGCAGAGGCAGAGTGGCGCATCCCTGTAATCCCAGCACTCGGGAGGCAGAGGCGGAGTGGCGCATCCCTGTAATCCCAGCACTCGGGAGGCAGAGGCAGGTGCATATTCACAGGATGGCCAGGTCTAAACGAGCACATGTAAAACTACTAGACACACATCACACGTATGAATATGCATCTGGGCTGTTTTACTCTGTGATTCCTCCCATCCTTCTCTGTCAAGAACCCCTTGAACAAGGTCAAGTCTGTTTCTTGCAGACTTGCAAGAAGACCATTCTGCAGGGCTGTGGCCCAGGCTCTGAGAAGCCCTTACAGAACCACAGCTATTCTTTAGCATCTGGATCATATTCCAATCAAGACACTAAGGGCAATAGAAGCTACGTCTTGTAAAATCTGGCTTTTCTTTTCCTGTAATTTTTTTAATTCTTTACCTATTTTATGTATATGGCTATTTTACCTGCACAGGAATCTGTGCACCCTATGAATGCCTGGTACCCACAGAGTTCAGAAGAAGGGATCAGATCCCCTGGAATTGAAATTACACACAGTTGTGGGTGCTGGGAATGAGACTCTGGTCATCTGGTAGAGCAGCCGGGACTCATAACTGCTGAGCCACCTCTCCAGCCTGCCTTTAACTGTAGTGCTAGTTACTAAGTCCACTCTTACAGAGGTTTAATCCTTAGTTTGAGAATGCATACTGAGTAGAGGGTTGACCTGGTTACTGTACCATCCATACTCTGTGTAGCCCTGGCTGTTCTGGAACTCACTCTGTAGACCAGGCTGGCCTCAAACTCAGAAATCCGCCTGCCTCTGCCTCCCAAGTGCTGGGACCTAAAGGCGTGCACCACCGCTGCCCGGCTAAAGACTGTTTTTAAAAGACAGATCTAAAACTCATCCCCAGCCCTTTCCCTCCCCTTGATATGGATTTTTATTTAAAATCAGTTTCTACATGGTTTCTTTTATGTCCTCTCTGTTTTTCAGTCAGGGCTAGGTGACCAGATAGCTTGAGGTCCTCTAGGTAGTCTAGTTTGTAGAAGGGTGGAGTAGAGGCCCGTTTATATCTCAAAGACGTTAGCCTGAGAAAGCCCACCCTCGACATTTCTGTTGCATGAACACATGGCTGAACGAGTCTGTTCTTCTGATCCATTTCTTCGAAGCTGGCACTTGCAAGGCACCTACTTGCGGCCACTGTGGTCTCTCTCTACGAGACTGGGAAATGACGAGCGAAAGCCTCTGTCTTACCCTTGTCTCAGCCCCATCCACTAGCGATGGACAAACAACCCACAAAAGGTCCTTTCCTGGAGCACAGATAGGATGGCAAGCAGTAGCTAGGAGTGAGCCTAGTGCTTCTGCTGCTACCAAGCCCCTCCCACCTGTATCACCATCCCTAGCACAGAAAGGGCCCCGAATGCAACAATCTCAACATCCGCTAGCTCTTCCTTGGAAGCACTGGCAACCGGTCGGGCAACGGCAGGGATAGTCAGCTGCCCATCCGAAATCACGTTATCCTTTCACAGACTCTGTGGAGGAGGTCAGTGAGGGTCACTGTTCTTTCCTGGCATTTAGGTGTCCTGGGGTTTTGTAGGCTGTCATTTAAGAATGATCATTTTAACAGAGTAGATGAGTGGAAATAACTTCTGACCTAGAGCGATTTAAAGGCTGGTCTTCTGGCTGGGTATTGGCACATAGGCTGATCTTTAAAAAACGGCAGGCCTTCCTTCAGCCTGGGTCTCTGATTGGTTCTATAGGAGAGATGTGTCTTTCCTACCCTTTACCTACATGAACTTTACATAAATAGGCAATGGGTTTCATTAAATTACTGAAATTTCAGGGTATAGCTGTAATATCTACTAGCATCTGTTAACTCACAGACATCTACCACAGAAAAATCTAACGTAAGGGAACACACCCAAGGAAGTCAGTTACAGCATTGTTAATTTCTAAGGGAAAACATGGAATGCATTGCTCATGTAATGAAATAGTGTGTAACAGTTAGAAACAACATATATTAATGTGGATATATCCTCAGAACAGAGTAGAACAAGTGGGTTATAGGAGGATGAGCGAAGGATTTGAAAAATTCAAATACTTTAAACAAAATATTTGTATGACCATATAGCCATATAGCAAGGTTACTAAAAATATCTATGAGGACGTTATTTAAGCCCTGCTTAACACCAGAAAGAAGAGGAAAGCAAAACGATGTGCGAAGGAGATTAGTAGAAACTTTAATTATAAAATAACTGATAAATTATTTCTCCACCGGGAGAAATGAGCCAATTCTAGCCAGATAGATGATATTGAATGCAGGTTTATTGGGAAGCACTCTCCAGGGAGTTCACTGGCCCCAAGGACTGAGACCAGAGTTACCATGGGAAGGGAGAAAGAGACAGAGCTTGGGGGAGGGGGAGAAAGGGGGAGGGTCTGGATTATACAGGGAATATACAGGGAAGAAGCTCTTGAGGAAGGCCTAACCCACAGGCTGGAAAGTTCAGGGTGGGAGGCAAGGTATTCCAGGTAGGGACTGAGGGAGGCTGGGAGAACCTGGAGGCCAGGTCTGCTTTGGTGTGTAAAATATGCTCCTCTGCCCCCTGTTTCAGAGCATCTGGGATCAAACAATAACTTTTATTTGTGTTTTGGCTGTTCATTTTTTAATTCATTAGCGATGATTCCATAAAGATCTTTTTTATTTTTTATTTATTTATTTTTTTACTCTGGTGAAGAAAGCATTCTTCAGTGTCAATGTTCCTTTCCCAAGGAGACTCATTGCAAAAGCAACAACACTTGGGCTGGACATCTTTGCTATGTATGGTCACAATGAGCATGTTCAATGCCCTGGAGTATGTCCACAGCAAGCCACTTCCCTCTAGGGAAAGAGCCCAAAGGACCTTGGCACCCACTTGACTCAACATTTCTCCACTAGAGGCCCTGGTGACGTGAGTGGGTGCTTCTGGTCTGCAGGATCAGGCACCACTAAAGCCGAGTCTCCCCATAGGTCTGCTCACTGGAGGAGCCTTTGGTGAAACTTGGTGACTTGCGATTCCCGCTGCATTTCACACTTGTCTGGACAAGTCATTTGTAAGATTTACATGAGGAAACTGCAGAGCCTAACAAACATCTTGCGAACAATGCTCTCGTGAGCATGCGTTGGGAATCATATGTCATTTTTCTCAAAACTCCTTAAATTCACCCATCTTTAAAGTCAGTATAACACCTTCCATGTGTATGAAGTGCATATGTTTTGTCTAAGTACAACCATGTTTCAAGTATAATAGATCTATGTGGCAATAGAATCCTGAAGACTCCGACCCCTTTGTTTCCATTGACCTCACTCACCTGTGTAGGCAGTTTAAGGGACGGTTTAGATTTGTAATTCTGTTGTGGGATATTTATTTTATTCCCAGTGCTAAGGGAAATTTTAATTGAACTGGTTTCTCATGTTTTGCAGTGCAGGGGATTAAACCCAGAGAGTATTTTCCCACTGGGCTGCATCTGCAGCCCACAGAGAGGTCTAGGTTATTCCAAGGGCAACTGGGGATTCTATTTGGATGTTTATGAAGCTATTGGATTGCTGCTCTCAGGTACAGGGTTATTTTCTTTATTGGGTTTTATATGTTAATGACTTTTTGAATGTTTCAAAAAGGTGAAACATTTGACTCAAAATGTGAATCAAAAGTTCAGAGTAGTTTCTGTTTTTGAAGGGGTGTGTTGCCTTACTTTGTGTGTTCGTCTGGGCTTCTAGACTTTGTGTGTTGGTCTGTCTGGGCTTCTAGACTGGGGTCACACCACGTAGCTCAGCTGGCCTTGAACTATCAATGAATCCATCAGCCTCCCGGGTGATGGAACTGCCGCTCCATGCTGCCACTTCTGGCTTGAAATGCTCTCTTTTGACTATGATCATTGAGATGCTGAGGAGGATAACTGTCCCCAGGCTTTAGGTGGCCTCAGTGTTCAGGGGAATTACCCTGGTCTACTGCCCTTAGGTGGTTTGTAAGAATTGATGAGGAAGAACATTATTTCCAATTAATACGAATCCCCATAGGCTTCCCAAGCAGGCTATCGAAGTGGCACTGGACTAGAGCCATGTATGCAAGTGGATTTAGAAAGCACAGGCTAATCATATCTGTCTAGCAGAGCCATCTGTCACCTTACTGAATCCTGGACTTTCAAGTGACAGTTTTCTTTAGCTGTAGAATATAATGTTTGCTGGCTCATTCATGTATTGAACAACTGTTGATTAATTACCTATTAGGTCTGGTTAGAAATTCCAGGCTTCACAGAACTTATATACCAGTAATGGGAGAAACAGACAGTTACCAAGCAAGCAAATTAATAAACAAGATACTTTTCACTTGTTTTGAGGCCATGAATAAAATAAAATAAAATAAAATAAAATAAAATAAAATAAAATAAAATAGTGATGTGAAGGAGATTGGAGTAAGTGTGCCTTTGAGAAAAGCCTGACTAGGGGTAGCCTCCTGGTCTGTGATTAATTAATTAGAGTAGAGGGCAGTCCTATGAAGATGTGGGGACACGGAGGGCCAGGAAGAGAAGCAAGTGCAGATTGTCTAGGATGGGCACGTACTCAGTCACCCTGGGGACAAAAGATGTCTTCTGTGGTGGCCCACTAAGGGAGGGTGAGAAATGGAAGATTTGAAGTCAGCAGTGTAGACAGAGCAGGACCAGGGAATGAGGCACCTATGCAACAAAGGAGAAGCTATTAGAGGATTTCACAGAGGAACGCGATCTGATTCGTGTTCCCAGAGATCACTCCTCACGATGTGTGGAGAATAGATCCACTTTATGCCAATGATTTGGGCCAGGATTGTCTTATCTTCTTGGGTCAGTGAAAGGGTTATGATTCTCCTTTTCCCTTGCAAACTCAGATTAGCATTTGGTGTCTCTCATTATTTTTCCTCACCTATAGACCTGACTTCTAGAAATAGCAAGGCCTTTTAGGCAACCCCTATACCTGAAGAACACAGCCATAGCGCCCTAGATAGACAATGGGCCCTTTGTCTCCTACTTTCCCAGAAAACAAGTTGTTAGATAGACTTGGAAAAGCCTGGGTTCAACTATGTCAAATACCAAAAGTTTTTGATAAGTTGGCTCTACACAATCCATCCCAGTGGCCCTATAGTTTTCTTTCAAAGAAACTCTTTTCTACCAGGCCGATGACCTCACGACACAGGTCAGAGGCTGCAGAACTATGGCCCAAGAAGAGAGGATCAAGTGTGAGCTGCATTGGTGGATGGGAATGTCTGTTCTTCAAGACGTCAAGATGAACCGTAAGCTTAACAGTGATAACAGCCAGGGCTGACTGTAGTCAGTCAGCGTAGGCTAGGTCTTGCCATACACTGTCCTAGATCGGATGTCTGCAGATGTTTTCTGTGAAAAGACTAGAGTGCAAATGTATTCAGTGTTGTGAGTCATACAGTCTCTGTCATAAGTACTCCATTGTGCTATCGTAGTGACAAAGCAACCATAGATAACACACAGAAAAGAAAGCAGGCACTATTCCAACAAGACCTGTTTCCCAGAGCCCCACAGGGGCCTGGGTTGATTTGGCCCGGTAGGATACAGACTCCTGTTCTGCATAGCTGGCAAATGTCAACTTGTTTGGCATCTAGATGGTCTGGTTATCAATACCCTAATCTCTCAGGTGAAGATCCCGAGGCAGAGCGTCATAAACTGGCCTCAGCTAACCAGCCACACACAGTGCAGAGCAGAGGGGCTACCCACATGGTGGCTGCTCCAGGAGCTGGGCCAGGGCCAGGCCTTGCTTGCTGCTCTGTAGACTGCAGTGACAATTTTATGACCTATCTGGTTCCTTTATCTATAAAAATGCCTAGTCACAAGATCACTATTGGAGAAATGAACCAACAGCCAAATGCTTGCTCCAGCACCAGCACCCCTCAGTAACTGTTCTGTGGATCACTCTTGGTTTCTCAGTCCTTCGGACACTCGGAGTCTCAGAGCTACTGGTGACACCTGTGACTTGGCTTGTGATGGCTTTGACCATTATAGAAGTGATATTGTTAGCCTAAGAACTTTTTGTTTATGTTTCCCTGATACTTGTTTGTGCAGTTATTTCAAGGGCCAAATGGAAGGGAAAGAGAAGTGTGAAGAATTGAAAAGTTAGGGGATAACAGAAATTCTGTAACAGAGTATGCATATGTGAGGAATGTGTGTCCTTGTCATCTTTCTCTAGAAGCATGAATATTTTAATAGCCATGCCAGGAAACAGTTAGCTTAAAGCCAATCTGATGGCTAAAGACCACGTGACCCTTTCCAAGTTCTTCCCCTGCCGAACATGCTCTATGTGGCTGATCTTTTCAGAGGGTTCATCTTGTTATTTTTATGAGAATAGAATGGTCTTCATTGCCCTCCAGGGCTATCCAGAGTGTGTTTCTCTACCTTTTGTAAATATAAGATGTCATTTGAAACCAATAGATTCTCCCAGCATTTTATAGCTTAAGAGCAGAGGATACGGGCTCTTCTTAGAGTATCAAAAACATATCTGAAAAACCACACAAGAACTTAAGTTTCTATGCCCTCTTTTCTTTACATCTGTATATAGAAAGATGAAAAGGCCAAATCACAGAACCCGCCCCCCCCTTTTAAAGTGCTTTTAAGTGCAGCAAAATTCTCTATATAAGAAGCAAATAGAAACGAGGACGGACGGTGACACATTTTCAATGTGTCAGAAGGAAAGAGCCCATAGTGGTGATATTTATAACTTGAGAACTCACTGTGTGCTAGACACTGCAGTGGGTGCTGTGGGAGTTAGACAATTTAGGGTGAGAAATAGAATACCTTCCCAACATTCCCTGGTTAGCTGAGAGACAAGTGGATCAGGCATGTTGAAACAGGAGCACTACAGCCCTAAAGGGGGCATGCGTGCACATCCCCACCAAAGCCTCAGGGAATGTGAGAGAAGGGAATTGGAAGGCCTGGAGATGGGCGGGGAACTGTGAAAGGCCATCTTTCAGGCAAGACATGGCTATTGCTCATAAGTTTTTACCCCTAGCTGAGGAACTATTGGTAGTCAATGACTCCTGGAAAAGGAAGAATTTTTATTGGTGGTGGTGGGGGTTGGGGGATTGGAAGTTGGTAGGTTGCCCATGCTTCAGTGGATAGCCCCCCCCCCCAATCATAAAAGATGGAAGCACCATTATTTAGACTTAGTGCATTATTGAACAAGGAGGAGGAGGAAGAAGAAAAAGAGGAAAAGAGGAGGAGGACGACGACAATGACAATGAAAATGACAACGATGAAGACAAAGACGAGGAAGACTATAATGACATGAAGTTGGGAGGGGGATGTGTTGGGGTGTCCAGGGGGAGGCAAGAGGGTAGGGTGAATATGACCAAAATACATTGTGAATATGTGTGAAATCATTAAAGAAAAAAATTATACATATTATATGCATATGTGTGTGACACTGGAGAGACCCAGAAGGGCATCTATAATTATAGATGTAGGCCCATCACTTGCCAGGGAGGTTGGAGTCCATCCCTCACTGGATCCTCTCAACAGCCCTGTGAGTTGCTGTCTGCATCTCTATTTTACACACGAAAAAACTGAGGCTCAGTTAACGGACACCGTACCATTTGGCACAAGCTAATTTCCCATGTTCACAGGGAACGCCAATCACACCTATGTTGTTTCCAGCCTTGAGGATGAAATGGACAGCTCTCCCTCCCTCCCACAACCGTGAAGCTCAAGGCAGGACACAGGTGGGCATTCAGTCTGCTCTGGCTTAAGTGTGCCACTGTGCAGTGAGCTGTCTGAGGCCCGGGAAGTAAAACTGAGAACCCAGATCTGTCCACACCAGAAAGTGGCCTTCTCTGTTGTGTTGCAGTTACAAATTGAGCATAAAACCAAATTTGCAGAAGTTTTACAGTAGGAAAAAATAAAAGAGGATGAAAGGAGATTGCTTTGGCTGGTGAACAGGGTAGGAAAGAGTTGGTCCCACTCTCCCTGCTTGTCTCCCAGCAGGGGTCATACTTAAATGTTTCTGGGCACTGCCCTACAGAATCTAGTCTTTTCCTTTGACCCAAAGGCACACATTACTCTGGCTGCAGTGGGATGAGAGTCCTGTTGGGAAGATAAGTGACGTACAGATGATCAGATGAAGAATGTTATGCGGCAACTACTTGGGCATAGACTTTAGATGCCCTAGAAACCCAAGGGTTCCATACTGAGAGGGGAATGTCAAATTTAGTTTTCTTTTCTAGCACTATGCATTGAACCTAGGGCTTAGTACACACACACACACACACACACACACACACACACACACACACACACACATATATATATATATATATATATATATATATATATATATATAATTTTACTTGTAAATGCACATAACTGAGTGTATGTATGTGTGCAGAAGCCCTTGGAGGTCAGAAAGGGTGTTGGATTCCCTGGGACTGGAGTTATAGGTAGTTGTGAAGTGCCTTATGTGGGTTTTGGGAACCTAACTCCAGGTCCTCTGCAAGAGCAGCAAATGTTATTAACTGCTAAGTTCATCTTTTCAGCTCCCAGCCTTTGATTTTTTTTTTTTTTTTTTGAGAAAAGATCTCACTATGTAGCCCAATCCGGCCTCAAACTCAAAATCCTCTTGCCCCAGCTTCCTGAATTTAGGGAGTAAAAAATGATGCACCAATGCACTCAGTCCCAATGCAGGTAATTTTTTTCTTTTTAAGATTTATTTATTACATTCATGAGTACACTGTAGTTGTTTTTAGACACACCAGAAGAGGGCATCAGATCCTATTACAGATGGTTGTGAGCCACCATGTGGTTGCTGGGAATTGAACTCAGGCCCTTTGGAAGAGCAGTCAGTGCTCTTAACCACTGAGCCATCTCTCCAGCCTGCAGGTATGTTTTAAAAGCTTTGAATTCAAGCTCTTGTTAATCATTCACACTCGAGTTGAAATAAAGAATGTAAAAGATTTGAACAGCTAGGGGAAAGGAAAAAAAATCATGGGAGAAGAAGCAAATATTTTCCCAGCAGGGAAGGGGGGGGCAAAGTAAATAAATGGAAGCTAACACACCAGGATCACAATGCCACCAAGATGAAGCCTCTGGTGGGAGTTTGTGGCAGAGACCTTGTTTCCTGACCAAAGCAGGTAGATTTTAGTTAGGGGAGAAGCACAAAGCAAGAGGACAAAGCCGTTCCCTGAACTGGCGCCCAGAGCCTTAAATAGAAAACACGAAGCCCGCGTTCAGCTCTGAGAATCAGATATGGAACACAACCACTTAAAACAGGCAATTTTTTAAAAAATAGATTTTTATTGCTTCCAAAACTATTCTCTGTTCTCTGGAGTCTTTCATACTTTGGCACCATGTGGCTTTTATTTTGAATTCTTCGGTTAAAAGAATATGATGAATATATTCAACATTTAAAAAAAAAATAAAACACAAAAACAAACCCTGAAGCTCTACATTTCAAAAAAGGGAACCTTCACCCTGATGTCTCTGATGTGAGTCTTTGATATTCTGCCAGGATTTGATTTTGAGTCATTAATCCATGAAAATGATATAAAAAAAAATCTGTGTGCTCTGCCCTGTGACCCCCAGCTGGAGGCATTGAGGAGGAAAGCCAGTGTCACAGATGATGTTTCTCGGGGTCCATGGCAGACAAAAGGGTCAGAGATTCCTGAAGAGGACAGTTTCCTAGAGCGCCTCTATATAAAGATTCTTAGTGGGTTTCTTTTTATGGACTCTTCTGAGTCATGCACCTTCCCTTTTAATAGAGCTAAAAGAGATCTGAACAAGATGTTAGACGGAACACATATGCCTCTCTCTCCAAATCCTTCCAACTATCTGGATATTTTCTCTTACTTTTCTTCATTCTTTCTTTTTTTTATCTTCCTTCCTTCCTTCTTTCCTTCCTTCTTTCCTTCCTTCCTCCCTCCCTCCTTGCCTCCCTCCCTTCCTCCTTGTCTTCCTTCCTCTCTCCTTCTTTTCTTTCCTCCCTCCCTCCCTCCTTCCCTCCCTTCCTTCCTTCCTCCCTCCCTCCTTGCCTCCCTCCCTCCTTGCCTACCTCCCTGTCTTCCTTCCTCTCTCCTTTTCTTTCCTTCCTCCCTCTCTTCCTTCTTCCCTCCCTCCCTCCCTCCCTCCCTCCCCTCCTTCCTTCTTTCCTTCCTTCTTTCCTTCCTTCCTCCCTCCCTCCTTGCCTCCCTCCCTTCCTCCCTTCCTCCCTTCCTCCCTCCCTCCCTTCCTTTCTTCTTTCTTTCCTTTCTTTTGACCAGTCTTGCTACATGCTAGTCTCCTGGGCTCAAATAGCTGGAACTACTGTTACTTGCCACTATACCTGACCTAAACGCCTCCCCCTTCACACACAGAGAGACTTTTGAGACTTGCTCTTTGAACCATAATGCTTTGTTTCCAAATATTTGGAGGTTTTTATTGGTGTTCTCTTCCATATCCATTTCCACGTCACTGTGACCGTGGACAGAGAATTCATTCTGTATTGTTCCAATTGCTTTAAAAAAATTTTTAACTCTGTTAAATGACCCAGGATATATTTTAGCTAAAACATATGCTCTAATCGTTAGAGGATTCTGTCAGAGATGACTAATTCTATCAGTTTATGGAACTGAGTTCTCGCTAGTTTTCTATCTACCTGTTCTATCAGATATTCAAAGAGGATGATAAAGCTTCCGCAGTAGTTCTGAGTTTTTCTCTGTCTCTCTTCCTCTCTGTTATTTTGCTTCATATAATTTTCAGCTCTGTGTTTGTGGTGTACCCATTTAGGATGCACTTTTTTAGTGTACTTTCTCTGTTTATGATAATTTTCTTTATTCTAAAGTCTATTTTAGCTGGGCAGTGGTGGCGCACGCCTTTAATCCCAGCACTTGGGAGGCAGAGGCAGGCGGATTTCTGAGTTTGAGCCCAGCCTGGTCTACAGAGTGAGTTCCAGGACAGCCAGGGCTATACAGAGAAACCCTGTCTCAAATAAATAAATAAATAAATAAATAAAATAAAAAAAATAGAAAAAGAACGTCTATTTTATCTGTCATTAATATGGTAAGTTTTCCCTTATTTGGAGTAAACTTTTTTTTTTTTTTTTTTTTTTGAAACTATTGGATCATGCATCATCTCTCTGCTCCTGCTGTATAGCACCGGGCCAGCTTGCCTGCCACCATGCTCCCCACGGTGCCAATCACAGACTAACACTCTGTAGCAGTAAGCAAGCACCCAATTACATGCTTTCTTGTATAGGTGGTCACGGTCAGGGTGGCTCTTCACAGCAATAGTCGCCCTAAGACAGTGAGTATGCATATTTGAGCATTCAAAAGCCGCGAGGCCATCCCCTGGCAGAGCGCCAGCTTTTACTGTTGGGTACGGGTGCCCACCGCTGGGGATGGGAGGAGAATCTCCCCATCTTACCAACTCCTCAGAGCTCGGAAGGCACCCTGCCCTATCAGAGGAGAGGTTCTGCCACCCGCCTCTGCATTTAGGTGCCCAGAGCCAGGACTGAAGGTAATAAGCCCCCTCCCCACTTTATACCTACAAGGGAAATGGAACTTTTTTTTTTCCACCTTAGGAACAGGTCTTCTGAGCACAGAATGAGGTTAATGTCCAGACCCTAGGTCAAGGAGGACTCCTGTGACAGAGTCAGCTTCTGAGGGCTCTCAGGTGGTGATGACCTGGAGGCTGGCCTGCCAGACAGTACCACCAGCACACTGCAGTCTTCCTCACTTTCTTCACGTGCACGTGGTCCACACAGAGTCGTGTTAGGAGGAGGGAGTGCAGTATATGCTCAGTCGTTCTGGATAAAGACGTAGACTTTATACTCTAGGCTTTAATTCCATGTCCTGGCTTGTAACTGTGCCCTCAGTAAGTTATCCTTCCTCATCTATCTCCTCTGTCAAATGGGCACAGCAGATGTAAGTCTGGTGTGAAGGTTAAAGAACTTAGAATGAGGCCAAACCTTGTGAGTGAGGCCCAACGTACTAGTTGTTTAACATCTGTGTTTTCCGAAGCCGGTGTGTTTTACCAAGCCACAGGGGAATCATGGTGCATCTTGGAGACACCACCACAGCTGTCTGAATGTCCGTGGTCTCCTTTGCTTATTTTGGATAGAGGGCATAAGCAGTTAGATGTATTGAAACCTTTTTTTTTTTTTTTTAAGATTTATTTATTTTATTGTATGTATCGAAACTTTTGTGAGAAGGGTTTGGAGAATGATCTCTGAAGAATGAAGGGGTCATGCGCGGATGACTGGACAGGTATGCATCCAAAAGACAAAGAAGAGGCACGTGGAGACTCTCACAGTGCCGCACAGGTTAGAAGTGATTAGTAAACCATGCTTTAGTCGTTACAAAATACAGCGGGACACTGCTAATCACCGTCTCCGTAAACTGTCTTCAGGGGTGGATTTACCATCAGCCTTGGAGGAAGGCTCTTTTCATCTCAGAGGATCCAGGGGAGAGTGGGATCCTCCATGTGACATCAGATAGAAGGGTTTGCCTTCCCTCTCTGTCTACAGACCTGGTTCAGGAAGTCATCTTCTCCGTGCCCTTGTTCCCACACTCATCTTCCAGTTAGGATGCTCTGGAGACTTCAGGCTCTCAGATCAGTTCTCTCAAAAGCAGATTCTGAAGGAACAGGACTGTTTGCCGTTTTGCGTTCTGAACGCTGCCTTCCTATCAAGTCTGACAGTTTTCCCCAACCTTTAAATAGAGCCAGGTTAATTGCACATTCTTGTTTGAAGCCCAGGCTTAAAAATAGGAGCAAACTGGACTCATTAAACCTTGGAGAGGCACACGAGTTAAAGAAGGCTACCACTGTTCTCTTCTTCAATAAATGGCACAACAGCTTGGAACCTGATTCACAGCTACACTCCAACACTCTCAATATTATGAGATAGATGAGCATTCAGCCTTCCAACGCTATTTCTACCCTACCATCCTAAAGCACGGGCGGCGTCTGTTGCTGAGCCTATTCCAGGGATGCTCATGGATTTGCATAATGAATAGGGAACTTCCCAACAGAACCCAGAATCTCTAGCGAGGAACGCTTCACCATCGCTATGGCAATAGCCAAGGAGAGTAGGACCCAGCAGCTCATTCGCTGGGAGGCCGATTCGTGATGGACCGACCACGGGACTTCGTGACAAGCACCTATGCGTATGAGTAACAGTGTGAGGCACTATTGCTGAGCTCTCGCAACCCCACCGCTTTCCAGCAGGACACGCAGTGACTGCGGTGCACCTTGAAGATGTGACCACAGCTCTTCTACCACTCACAGTTGATGACTTTGGTCAGAGGGACAGGAATTAGATGCTTGGCAGGAAAGGTTAGGTGATTTCTGAACACCCTTCACCAGGCACTTCTCTGTGCAATGCAGAGGTGGGGAGTTATCCATTTTCATCTGCATAGGAATTTTCTGGGCTCAAGTCCAAGAGGTACTGATACTATAGTTACTATAGCTAGAACCAGAATGTCAATTTTCATTCCCGAAAACAGATTAAAGACCATTTCTTCTTTTTTAAATTTAATTTTATTTTTAATTTATTTTTTTACACTCCATATTCCATTCCTTGCCGCCCCCTCCATCCACCCTCCGACTGCTCCACATCCCACACCTCTTCCCCACCCCACCCCACCCCTGTTTCCACGTGGATGCCCCCAGCTCCCACCCCACCTGACCTCTAAACTCCCTGGGGCCTCCAGTCTCTTGAGGGTTAGGTGCGTCATTGGAACTCACTCTGTAGACCAGGCTGGCCTCGAACTCAGAAATCTGCCTGCCTCTGCCTCCCATGTGCTGGGATTAAAGGCATGTGCCACCACTGCCCATTGTTTGCTTTTTCTCTGCTGTTCCTATAAAATTAATCAATTAATTAAGGATGGAGAAGGAAGATCAAGAGTAGGGGAAAGGACTCTTTATCATCTGACTGGTGATATTTGATCTAATTTTAGATTGCCATCTGAGATCATTTAATGAGAAAGCAAATATTTTACACTAGAACCAAAGAACAGATAGTAAATCTTATTTTTTTTCCTGGGTAGGCAGAGCTGTATGAAACCGATCACTTTGCTTTTAATTTAAAAGGAAAGAGAAGAATTGAGCAAATATTTTAACTGTAGACCTTTGGACAGCTTTTATTAATAAAATCCATTCCTAAGCTTAACCTGGAGACCAGACCCTAGGGACAAAAGCAAGACTAAAGCAGGGCCACTGTTTATTGGAATAATATTTCTAAACCCATTTGCTGTTCACAAACACAAACTGCAGCAAAGTCCTCGGGCTGCTTCCTTTGGGAAGAACGGCGCTGAGACACAGTGACTCATTGTTTGTTGCTTTAGCAGTTTTGATGTATATTCTCACCAGTTAGCTTGCTCCCACTTGATTCCAAACTTCCCATCTTCTTTCTAATAAAAAAAAAATCATCTTTGAAAAATTGCTCACCATACTTCTTGGAGAAAAAAAAAATCTCACAGTGCAGCCCTGATTGATTAACTCCTTTCAGTGCGGGATTTTGCTAAATTACGTCTGGGAGGCAGGCAGGGGAGAGAAGGAAAAATGCACACAGATATCAACTGGCAAAATAGATCACTTCTCAGTGCATTATAAAATCAAGCTTTGGATTGCTTCCCAGATCTGGGACTGGTGTGTGTATGTGCATGTGTCTGGGTGTCTGGGGTTTGAACCCAGGTGTACTGGCTATTCTTGGTTGTCAACTTGACTATATCTAGAATGAACTACAATCCAGAATTGGAAGGTTCCCGAATGGTCCTAATCTGGAGACTGGGAGATAGAAGTTTCTGACCTGAATCTTGGCATGGAGATCTTGAGGCATAGTGGGCACGAATTCCAGAAGATTAAGACAGGGAGATCTCTGAATTCAAGGTCATCTGGGATTAAGGGTATGGTGGCACACACCTTTAATCTGGGCCACACCTTCTGCTGGAGACCTACATAAGGACATTGGAAGAAGGAAGATTTACTTTCCCTCTTCTTCAACTGCTTGCTGTGTGGGACTAAGCAACTGTTAGATCCTTGGACTTCCATTCACAGCTGCTGCTGACCATTGTTGGGAGTTGGACTACAGACTGTAAGTCATCAACAAATTCCCTTACTATATAGAGACTACCCAGAAGTTCTGTGACTCTAGAGAACACTGACTAGTACACCAGGGTTTTGCATATGCTATGCAGGTACTCTATCACTGAGCCATTTTTCTAGCCCATTCTCTGATTCTTCCTTTTGAAAATTGTCTTCGGAAAAATATTTTGATGTATCTAGAGAAAAAGCATTATGGTTCTGTTTTATGATGTATTTTGTTTTAACTCTCTCTCTCTCTCTCTCTCTCTCTCTCTCTCTCTCTCTCTCTCTGTGTGTGTGTGTGTGTGTGTGTGTGTGTGTGTGTGTGTNGGCAAGAAGAGGGTATAAGAGTCCATGTAAAGCCGGGCGTGGTAGCGCATGCCTTTAATCCCAGCACTCGGGAGGCAGAGGCAGGTGGATTTCTGAGTTCGAGGCCAGCCTGGTCTACAAAGTGAGTTCCAGGACAGCCAGAGCTACACAGAGAAACCCTGTCTCAGAAAAAAATAAATAAATAAACAAACAAATAAATAAATAAATAAAAAAGAGTCCATGTAGCTGGAGTTACAAGAGGTGGTGAGCTGCCTGATGTGGGAATCAAACCTGGTTTCCCTCTGAAAGAGCAGGATTTGCTTAAATACTGAGCCATCGCTCCCAAGAGAACACTGTTAGGTCAGAGTATGCAACTTGTCTATGCTTAGGGGAACGGATGATTATACTAGATTCATGAACCCAAGAAGAGGAACCTTCTAACCCCATCTCTCCTGTATATCCGATTGGGGAGTGACGGAACGTCTGACCTTGGCATGGCCTTTACATTCTCTGAGGCCGGGCACCATGGTCCAGTGCAGACAGGCACTTTTTTTTTTTCACTTTTATTTATTTATTTATTTATTTATTTATTTATTTATGTAAGTACACTGTAGCTATCTTCAGACACTCCAGAAGGGGGCGTCAGATCTTGTTACGGGTCGTTGTGAGCCACCATGTGGTTGCTGGGATTTGAACTCAGGACCTTTGGAAGAGCAGTCGGGTGCTCTTACCCACTGAGCCGTCTCACCAGCCCGCAGACAGGCACTTTTAGTGCCTCTCACACCTCTCGTGAGGGTCACAGACCCCACTGCTCTATAACTGGCTTCCAGAGATCTCATTCCAAGGCACTGAAGATACAGATGCAGAGAGTCTTCTCAGTGTCCCACGATCAAAGAAGAGAGTGGTGGTAGGGAGCTGATGGTCCGTGTGCCACCTCTTACAGAACAGCAGCCTCTTCCCAGTTAGAGGGGCTGCTGTCTTGGGCAGAGAGGAGGTGGCAGGGGCGACGTGGAGACTCAGTCACAGCTACAAGGCAGAGACACACAAAGATACCTCTTCAGGGAAAGGCAGCTGCTCTTGCCTGTGAGACCTAAGAGGGACCAGGGTTGGAGGCTGAAGCTGAACCCGCTGCCATTTTCTGCTCACAGTGGGTTCTTCTGACACTCCTTCAGCAGCAAGGGAGAAGCCGGAGTACTAAGCTTTTCTTTTGTGTTAGGGGGGCCAGCCGCTCATTCTTTCTAAAGTGAAAATAATGCCTATATGCGTGTATAACTCTATGTGCATCGTGTACACACATACATCAAAAGATAGAAGATGTTGAACATTAAATGCAATTTATATATTAACATATACTTAGATACTATGTATCTTATATACACGGAGCATGGTGCGTACATTTGTGTGTGTGTGCATTTCCAGATAGATCATTAACTTCTGTCCTTCAGCAGACGAGATCACAACTCAGCCTTTCTCAGCTGAGGCTATGTGAAAATTATTTCCCAAGGATGAATGTAATGAGCCAAGACTGCTCTGTGCATTTGCAATGATACTGGTTTTTAATTAACATGGGTCTAAGAGTCCAGAGTGGTACCTGCCATTTTTAGCACTATCTTTGGAAGAAATGACCACTTGCGTATTTCTCTGTGCATGTCTCCTTTCATAAATGGCCTTGGATATATATATATAGCTCCTTGTTTAGAAGGTAGAAAAGGTAAGTTATAGGAATGGAAAAAGGCTAAGGAAAATACATCACTTCTGATTGCCTCTGACAGCCTGCTTCTTCTCTTTCCCGGCTCGCTTCTCCCCTCTTCTCTCACCCCCCCTTACCCATCCCCCAAAGGCAGGAGAGCTTCCTGCTTGGACAGTGAGGCACCAGGATGGAGGTGGATCCACAACGTCTGAAAGTGCCTTTTGGAAGCATTCCAACTCCTCAGCTGGCAGTGAAGTGTGACTGACTTGTTCTGGAGAGAGACTGGAGACCATCCACTTACATAAGCAATGTAAAATGTATTCCACTTTATAGCATGTGCGAATGCTGCCCATGTAATCAAAACATTGCAATAATAAAGGCTTGAGGAACTGCATGAAGATAGGATACATTATTTATGCTCCGAGGGAGTAATGCTTCCTTTCTTTTAAGCACTTGACTCTTGGCAACCCTGGCTGGCTGGCAGTTTACAAGACTGAACTAATGTTTATCATTAGGAAAAAAAATCCCAACCGTTCCACATAATTTATGCAGTTGCTAAGCACCAGGTACAACCAGGGATTAAATGGAAGCACTTATATTATGGCAGTTTAAAAATAATTCTGCTGGTGATCATGATGGCATAAATGTTCTTGCCACCACAGAAACCCCTGACCCCTCCCCAATGGCAGCTCGTGTCTCTCACGGCAGAGCCAGTCTGCCCACTGGTCCTAGACAGAAGGCAGCTATTAAATGTGCTGTGTATTCTTCTGTCTATAGCGAGTGGTTCAGAGATCAATCATTCGGTTGGCAGTGCTTTGGAGGCTGCCATCCACTTTTGAGTTCAACTACAACCTCTGGGAAGCGCCAGCCTGCAGGTTAGGAAGGCTAGAACCCAAGCAGCCTGCAGCAAATTAAGGAAGAGCAATTGAGTGCTAACAATAGTTTAAGCCACTAAATCTGTCCAAGCTGGAAGCCAGCCCAGCCCCTGGACCTTTTGGCTTTCTCTGCCCATAAATTTGTTGTTTGTCATAGCTTCCATTTGAAGCTATGGAAGAACTAATTAACTACAATGACAGTCACACAGAGAATGTGACCGTGTATTGGGGGAAGACAATGGGCTTTTGTGCCGAGGGAATTGCCATTAGGTACTAAGGCCATGAAGATCCCATAGGGACTCTGCTGTGGCAGTAACAAGTGCACTGAAATGAGGGACTTACTATATAAGTTTATGTAACTATATGCATATATAGAAGGGGATATTTGTTCCATAGTGTGTCGGTTCTTTATTATTAAAATCCCTTTGCAATAAGTACAGCAGTATACAAGTTAGTATTAAATTTGACATCCATATTCCAGTTAATAAGGCTTATGGGAAAGATATGAAGCAGTGTATCAATCAATCAATTAATTAATATTTTAGAATTTTATTTAGTATTAATTAAATAATTAATTAATATTTTAGAATTTAATTTTCAAAAATGTTTCCGATTTCTTTGCAGAATACATTTTTCTTGCAGAATAACACCCCCACACACATACACACACATACACACACACACTTCTCATTGAGACCTGGAGGTTTCCATTGTAAGCACAAGACTTCTGCTAATTTCATTGCCTATGATCTGAAATTATGCATAGCACAATTAGCTTAGCAAATAAAAATGCTGAAGTGGAGGCCTGCCAAGGAATGGATTAAGTTCAGTCTCTTGAGAGCAGAGGACTCTGCCAAATACTCTCCCCCTAACACTTAAGCACGTAACACTCAGTGGATGGTGTTTCCAAGCTCAGCCAGTCAAGTCAGGGACTGCATTTGGCCGAATGAATGAGAGGTCTCCATGTTAAATGCGCACAGGCTGACATCCTTGAGAACATTAACTTCTGGCCAGGACTGTATTAAAGGGAAATTACTAACCACACTTTCCAACTACATTATGGAACTGAAACAAGATCACGGGGAGTCATCACCACTAGTCACTCACTCTGTATGCACCTTCAGCATGGCACTAAACGGCCCACTCAGAGGCTGTGGAATTGATATGTCCTCTTAACTGAATTTGCCTGTGCTTTGAACAGTGGCTCTCACCGTGTGCACAGGACTCAGCTACAGGGGCTCCTGGAACATGACTGCTGGCCCCAAGAATCTCTTGATTCTGCAAGTCTAGGGTAGATCAGAAGTTTGCATTTCTACAATTGCTCTGGTGGGGCCTCCACACAGCTACCTGAGAGAAGGCAGCCCCACTTGGTTCTGTGTGACAAATTCCAGGTCAACAGTCCTCAAGACTCTTCAAAAATCAGTGGATCTTCAAAGAAATCATATTTCTCAAGAGCCATATTTTATTGTGTGTGAACTACCTGTCCTAATGAAGTTCTTTAGGTTTGATTGTTTTGAAATACAGAGAAAACTCAAAACTAGTTTCAGAGAAGCGCTTTGTTTGTCTTAAGTGAGTGTCAACAGACTGACTGCTTAGATCATTTCTATATCTGTATGTGCACGTGTGTACACATGTGTGCCCATGTGTACACGTCTCTGTGTGTGAATGTATCCGTGTGTGCGTTGTGTGTGCATGTATACACGTCTGTGTGTGAGTGTGCGAGTGTATGCACTTATACTTTATGTCTGTGAGTGTGCAACTGTGTGTGCATGTATACTTGTCTGTGTGCATGCATGTGTGTATGCATGTATATATGGCTATGTGCGTGTGTGTATGTGCATGTGTACATGGCTCTGTGTGTAACGGTATAGTATAGAATAGAGTTTATTCAGGGCATTCGGAGGGGAGTTAAGAGGGTAGTAGAGGCAGAGAGGGGGGAGCGAGAGAGGAGTAGAGAAGTAGAAGAGTAGAGGTCAGCCATGAGCATGTGGGGGGGAATGGGGAGGGAGGGGGAAAGGGAAATAGGGAAAGAGCAAGAGAGGAACAAGAGACCAAGAGAGTGAGAAGGGGCAAGCAGCCCCTTTTATAGTGGGTCAGGCCTACCTGACTGATGCCAGGTTAATGTGGGGGTGGAGTTTAGACAGAATACTAACAGGTGGTCCAAAGTCTGGAGACTGACGTGTTTCTCTTCTGCTCTACTCCCCAGCCCTATCCTCTTTCCCATCACCACTCCAGGCTAAAACCAGCTTCAATAAAGGGGAAGGAGAAGGCTCCATGGGTGGGAGTGTCAAAAATGACCAGGAAAGGAGGCTTGGAGATGAGACCCAGATTCCAGCGGCAAAATCTCCTTCGGTCCATCCAAATGACAAAGCTTTCCTTTGATGATGGTTTTACTTGCAGATCTTTTGCTGTCCTGCAGGAGAGTAGTTTTCTCCTTGAGACAAGCCTCCTACACATCTCTCCCATCCTCGAAGCCATCGCCCACGCATCTGGAGGAGGCTATTTTTGTTCCAGGTTTGCTTGCTAGGAACTGCTATACTTCAGCCTGTGGAGTGCAGATGGAAAGAAAAACCAAACAAAACAAAGGAATCCAGTCCCCTGCCTTGGCGATAACGGTGGGAAAATGAAAGGAGGGCACGCCTAACCAGCAGGCATCTCCAATGAGGCACAAGATGGAGAGAGGTTAGGTCCCACATCCCACAGCTAGGACGTAATGTTCCTTGGCTAAGATGCATTCTTCCAACGCAGAATCTGGTCTGCTCATGGGCCTACACATTCCATTCTATCTTCTAGAAATAAGTGGTGGCCAACATATGAAAAACAGAACAAACAAGTGGGATACTTTTCAACGAGCCATAAGTGTTGCCTTTGTGGTCCATTACAGTCAGAGTAATTGCTGGGGAAGGCTTTAAGGAAACAAAGTGAAGGGAGTTGGATTAAAAGGCCACTTTTCATTGACCAGGAGATTGAAGAGCTTCTAACATACGCTGGGAAACAGGCAATGGCATCCCCAAACATAGGAGAATGTGGTCTTAACATTCTTCATACATTCATTGCATGGATAAAATAGAAATTATCCTGAGAATGAAGTCAGCCAACAGCTGTCTTTTCTGTAAACACTGTGAGCTTAACCGTTCTCCTCTCTGTGACACGGCCCATCATGTTGGAACATTTAAGGCAATACTCAGGGGAAGTTCAGAATGAGCTAGAAAGTTACCCTTCCAAAATAGGAGCTCTCCATCCCCAAACACCCCCACTGCCCTGAGATGATTGACAGCAACTCCCCCACACTTCACTTAGCTAAGGCAAGGGAAAGGGAAAGGACCTGAAAGAGATGAGGAAATAGTTTCTGATTCAGCTTGTGCTAGCTCTCTGGGATGCAACAGCCCTCCGAACCTGAGTGATCCCCAGTGAGGAAAGCATGAGACAAAGTTGATAAAAAAAAAAACATCGTACAGATGGAATCAAGATAGTTACTCGTTATCATTGAACTATACCCCCAGCCCGTCGTTTGCAGATTCTAGGCAAGTAAGTACCTGAACTCACCCAGGGGACTCAGCATCTCCAAATCAGAACAATCAACTATGGGGCTCTTGGTACGGCACCATGCTAGTTATCAGATATTCTTGCCAAATGAAATATAAATATTCCACTCTAGTCAGTCCTGAGGTCTAGCTCGAAGTTCATAGGAAGTGCACTGGCAAGGCACAAAATTCTCCTCCCCCAGAAAGCCAACAGTCAAAAGCAGATTGTAGCAGCTTAACAAGATAGAGAGGGTTTGACTTTTCAGTGCTGCGTTAGGATATTGAAGAAGGATATTGAAGAGTCTACTCTACATTGACACAGTATTGACACAGAGACCCACAAGTGATCAATGGGCAAAGAATTATAGATGTCCAAACACCCAGCCCTGAAAAGGATGTTTATATAGAACCAACCCCTGCAAAGCTCACAAGGCTACACAGGAGAGTGACGGGAAGATTGTAAGAGCCAGAGGTGGTGGACAGCTTCAAGGAAACTCTTTTCTGAACACTGCGTGGCAGGTGCACGTGTGAACTCAGGGATTGAGATAGCATGCACAAAACCTCTGCAGGCTCAAGCTGGGCGAAGTCCCAGCATGGAGGCGGGGAAGTGGGTAAAGTGCCACCTTCAGCTGACAGCTATTGGCAATTGATTGCTGCAAAGAGAGGGAAAGTCAGATTTCTTTCATGATTCAACACCTGGTATGTTGATCAACACTCCAGGAAAGGTCTCATGCCCAGAGGCAGTCCAAAACAAACTGGGATGAGGGGGTTGGACAGTAAAAAATGTTAAAATAGAAAGTTTCTTGAAAAAGATGTATGCTGAGGTTTGTGGGGATGAGACAAGATGCCTTCTCCTCTGAGCCTTTAGACATGCAGGTTGTTTTGGCTTTTTTTTTTTTTCCTCCCTCACCGAGCAGCTCTTCATTTATTCAAAATCTAAGGGACCACTTTACCTTTGGATAAAAGGCACCCAAGACTCTACAGAAGGCAGTGGAAGGGTAGGGTCAGGCAGGAGGCAAGGTTAATCCCCCATCCTGGGCCTGCTGTGCCCACTGGTGGACACGGTGGCCAATGCTCTTGAGGAGTAGAGAGACTGATTCTTAAAAGAGACTCCAGATGTTAATTTATTTCTCTTCTCTATTGGAACACACACACATACACCCCACACCACACACACACACACACACCCCACACACACATACACACACACACATATATGTGCGCACACACACACACACACACACACACACACACACATCTTTTGTCTGCTCCCTTGAAGAAAGCAGAAATCCAGGGAAGGGGGTGGTGGCAAGTGACTGTTCAAACCTGAGGATCATTCTTGAAGGTGCTGAGTGACTTCCTCGGGAACCCGCCAGGCCTTAGGCTGTGAGACCTACTGTATTTCAGCTGACACCCAAAGACCGGCTGACCCCAAATTCAGTGTCACATGGGGTCAATGGTCTCCTCACAGAAGCTGCAGCCTGGAAGTTATCAATGACTTCACCAGTACCACTTGAGTGGCAAAACTGACTTCATCTTTTTTTTCTTTTTTTTTTCTATATAAACCTATCTAGAAATACCAAATTGTTTCCAGGTGACTAAGGTCTTTGTCCTAATGCCTTGGGCAGATAAAAGAGCTCCGAATTCTCTGTACCAATGCTTGACACAAACCACACACACACACACACACACACACACACACATACACATACACACGTAATGCACATACACATACACACATGAACATGCACGCACATGTACACACACACGCGCACACATACACACGTAACACACACATACACACACGTACATGCACACACATGTGCATACATACACACATGAACATGTACACACACATACACACACACACACGCACACGCACACGTACACGTACACACACACGTGTGCACACACACACACACACACACACACACAGCTTTCTATCTGCCCCAGCATGAGCCTCTGCAGGCCTAGGGCTGGCATGCAGCATACAACACAAAGGAGGGGCAGACCCTGGCCAGTGCCAGCTGTGATTATCCAGTGCCTGGCGTGCTTAGGGCAGTTAGATTTACTTTGCTGAAGAAAAAAACATTCTAATAGCCTTGCAGGTTGTTCTGGCTCTTACAACATGGTGGCACTGGATTTTCAGGGGGTTGAACTCCTAGCTCTCAGCTCATCCTACCAGGGCTAGAAGTTGGGGGGAGAGGAGGGAAGTATGAGGAAGAGCTCGGGCCGACAGGATATGACTATGTAGAAGATGGAAGACATGTATTTCAGGGTGTTGCAAAAGCCAAAATCAAGGGGGGATTATAAAGGGGCAATTTTTGGAATACTTTTAATTCATTCTTTGACAATTTTCTACATGCATGCTGTGTACCTTGATCTTACCCAATCCAGATCCTTCCACTTTATTCAATAACACCCCCCATTTACCTCCTCCTCTTCCTCCTTTTAAAAAAGATGTATTTATTTATTTATTTATTTATTTATGAGTACACTGCAGCTGTGTTCAGACACTCCAGAAGAGGGCATTGGATCCCATTACAGANGGTTGTGAACCACCATGTGGGTGCTGGGAATTGAACTCAGGACCTCTAATTGAACTCAGCCCCTCTCCTTCTCCTTTTTCCTATTTTTCCTTCCATAAGTCACTGAGTCCAATTAATGTTGCCCACCCCACCCTACCCCCCCACATGCACATAGTGTCACCCATCTAGAACACTGGTGTGTGTCATCACACGATGAGGAAACATCATGTGCCACCTGTTCAGATGCCCATTCACAGTGTCCTGGCTAAAATCTCTCAATCAAAATGATACAAAAGCCCCAGCCCTGAGAAGGAGACGTGGGCACAAAGTCCCATGCCTCAACAAGAAGCTATTTACAGTTGCTACGTGCTGGAAGAGAGAAAGTCAGTTTTCTCCAATGGACTGTCACTGGGTGTATCAACCACACTTCAGGCAGGTACCAACACAAAACAGACTCCATGTTTTTGTGTGATTTTCGTTTGACTTGTTTAGTTGGTTCTTTTTGTTTGTTTGTTTGGGGTGTTTTGTTGTTGTTTTGTTTGGGCATTTTTTTTTGTCTTACTGACTCCTCTTTTTTTTTTTTTAGTTTGTTTATATTTTAATTTTTGTTGCTGTTTTATCTTTTTTGAGAGAGAAAGACGGAGATAGAGAGCTGGAGAACATGGAGTTGGGAATGATCTGGAGAGGAGGTAAGTATGGTCAAAATATATTGTATGAAAATATTTAAATAAATCGATAAATGTGGCTATGAGAAAAAAAGCATTAATCAAGGGTCGCATGAAAAACAACAAACATTTCCAGGTAAAGCAGAAAGAAAGAAAGAAAGAAAGAAAGAAAGAAAGA
>NC_034604.1:41030115-41040649 GCF_900095145.1 Mus pahari
AGAAAGGGAGGGAGGGAGGGAGGGAGGAAGGGAAGAAGGAAAGAAGGAAGGAAGGAAGGAAGGAAGGAAGGAAGGAAGGAAGGAAGGAAGGAAGGAAGGAAGGAAGGGCTAGAGTGGGCTATAGTGTAGAAAAGCCCAAACGTATAATCTATTCTTCTCAGGATCTTGAGTGAAATGCCAACTGTAAAGGCTTTAATTAGAACAAGTGTGACAGTCTGAATATGGTGACTGCTACTAGACAACAGTGCCGTGACAATGACAATTAACGACTCCGTGAGTCCGGCAATCCTGCCGTGGTTGCATAGGTGACTCTCCTGCTGTTGCCTGTGACTGAGGATTTTCTGTCCCTTGGCTAATAGCCAGAAGAACCCTGGCAGGGGATTCCTCTGCATGGGTCTCTGAATGGCCTGTCCATTAGGGGTCAGCTTGCTGACTTGATGCCAGTGGCACAAACACGATGGGAACATTGGCTTGAATCCCTCTTGGACCTGCAGAGTCTGAAGCCCCCGTGACAGAGGCGTGCGTGTTCTTCGGCTCTCTCCTGGGATTGGGATGTGAGTTTAGAAACCAAGTTACAAAGCATCTAGCAAAGCCACCACGCCCAGTGTCCCCCGAGGAACCTTCTTCCAGGAAATCCAGTTACTTTCTTGAAAAGATCACAGCTAAGCAGCAGGGGAACCGTGCTTACTCAGTGCTGTAAAGGCCAGCAATTGTAACAATGAAAACACAAAGCGCCTGCTTTGTCTCAAAATCAGCAGCAGGTAAGTCTGACACTTACATGTATAAATACAACCATGAAAATGCTCGGGGAAGAGATGAAATCATTTTTAATTTCAATCCTGGAATAAAGAAGACACAATACCTGGCGCTCCAAGCTGCTGGCACATTTGTCTGTATAAATGTTAAAAACAAACAAGTCTTTGTGTCCAAAGCACCTGGAAGAAAAACCAAAGACAAACCACAAGTGGAAACTAATAATAACAAAGCAGATGGTTGAGGCAAATATAATCACTAAGCAAATATGTTTTACCGATCAAAAAGCGATGGTTACTGGGAAGCCAATGAGACAGTGATGGTGTACATACAGAGGTCAACCAGAATACGGAAAAGCATATCACTTGTTACCCATAATAAAGCCTGTGTACACTAAAATTAAACAGATAATGTTTTGAGAGCATTGGCATCATTCTAGACTGGTAACATTCCCAAAGTTTGGTAGGGATGGTTTGCCAAGGCTATGGGAAAGAGGCAGCTGTGGGGGATGCTAAGAGCTGAAGAGGATGTACCTCTGAGGACCAGCAACGGTGAACCCCTAGGGCAGCGTGTGCTTGCCACCAGAAAGCTCCCCTCTTGGAATCTGCCCAATAGGTTCACTTCTACAGGTGTGTGTGAAGATGTGGAAAGAAGGCACAAATCCCAGCATTGTCTGGAGTTAAAGTTTGGGCCAATGTACAAACCCACCCTAGAACACGGAGTAGGTACTGGAGCATCTGTATAGGGAAACTCCTATAGATTACACGGATTTCAGAAAGGACACAGGCATGTGCTCACATAGTATCATATAACCACAGATGGGGAGAAAAACAAGATAAAACAGGTTCGTTTAGTATGTGCCCTTTATGGTAAAAATATATGAAGATACTTCATGCTTATATAGAATCAAAATGTCATAGAAATATTTAAAAATATCAGTCATTATATCTGGCTGGAAGTCTAGGTAAAACTATTCTCTGTAGCTCTGTAGACCAGGCTGGCCTCCAACCCACAGAGATCCAACTGCCTCTGCCTCCCCTGTGCTGGGATCAGAGGTGTGCGCCACCACTGCATGGCTAATTTGCCAACCTTTCAGTCTCACATCTGCTCACCTCTTTTGCTTTTTCTATAATCTATTTTTTTTAACTTTATAGGTATCAATAGGAGGTTATTTCTTTTATGATAAAGAAACATTTATACAAGGTTCATCCTCCTTCCTGTTTGTCAGGGTAGGGCACAGGGTAGGGTGTGTTATGCACTGCACAGCTATACAGGGTGCTCTTCCTAGAGGATGTAACATGGATATATTCCTAAAGTTAGGCGATGCTGATCTGTCCAACTGTATATGGCAGCCAAGATTACAAGAATTCTGTCCTCCAACAATACTCAGACACATCACTGACACTTGCCCAGGATGCACAGCATATGCACGGAACTCTGTTGGACAGAGTATATTCCTTCAGCACAGCAGAATGATGTGGGGTTTAGAGAGCAAGTTTGGGCACTGAGCTGTGTGGGTTTGTCCACCAACTAGCTATGTGACTTTGGGCAAACTTATCTTTCCACTGTCCTGGTTTCACCATTGTTGCGTCCTCTCTCGACCAGCAAGGAAGACGCAACCACCAGTTCTTCTAACAGCCGTTTATTCAGGAACCTTGAACAATCTTCATCATCTCCCTCTTCATCTCCCCCGAGCCCTGGGATACAAGCCCTTTTATACTTATCCACTCCAATCGCGGCAGGCCACATCACATCACCAGGCGCGTGGCCTCAGCCAACCAGAAGAGCGGGAACATATCACCACCAAATATGAACCTGTTTACCACAAGCTCCATAGCCAACAGGTGCCATCTTTTAAGGTGCGGCTTCGGGTAGCCCAGGGGAGGGGTCGTGGCCTCCTGCACACCATCTGTAACATAGAAGAATTGGAGCCCAAATGGTACAATAGTATAATCCACCCAAAACACTTAAGCTGTGGCTGTCAAGTAAGTTGGCAGTCAGTAAATTGCCCGTCAAGAAAGAGAGAGAGAGAGAGAGAGAGAGAGAGAGAGAGAGAGAGAGAGAGAGAGAGATATTTTGTGGGGTGGACGTGGGGGTAATCTGGTGTCTGGCACTGGTCTGTGATTCTGGAGGTACAGTTCATTTGATTACTGTCCACCAGAGATTCATCCAATTCAGGGAGGGAGAGGTCTTATGGTTTTCAGTTACAACATGAATCTTTTGACAGGAACTATAAAAATAACTTTTATTCCTGTCTTGTAATTGTCCTCTCAGAAGTTCACTGCCTCAGTCTGTTAACCTAGGCCTAGTCCTGGAAGCTTCTAGCCTCTGTACCATCTAATCTAGGCCTAGAATGTTTTCAGTCTCTGAGACTTACGCCCTTTCCTAGTTATTTCTGAACTCTGACACTCAGGTCAACTCAGCTGTTCTGGCCCCAAACTCTTCTCCTAGCTGACTGATCCAATCTCATTTCTCTGGGCTTCTTCTGCTTGACCTCAAACTAACTTGGCAATCTGTTCTAATTTTCTGGCTCCTTCTCATCCTCTGGTTCCTTCTGTCTTTACCTGTCTCTAGCTTGTTGTCTCTTCAACCTGTCTCTGTAAAAATCTCCCTGCAAAACTGTTCCCTCTCAGCCAGGCATGGTGGCGCACGCCTTTAATCCCAGCACTCGGGAGGCAGAGGCAGGCAGATTTCTGAGTTCGAGGCCAGCCTGGTCTACAGAGTGAGTTCCAGGACAGCCAGGAGCCAGGGCTATACAAAGAAACCCTGTCTTGAAAAACAAAAACAAACAAACAAAAAACCTGTTCCCTCTCTCACTCTTTGCTCTCTTAAGTGGCTTCTCTTTCCTCTTTCTTTTCATGAGAGTTGAGCATATCCAATTCTGTCAAATCCTTCTCTGATTCATCACTTTGTCTGCCACTCAATTAGATATCACTATCAAATAATGGGTGTGCTTCCTTCTACAAACTAACTCCACCTTCATTGCTTGGGATTGAAGGTGTGTACTAAGGGCATGTCTGTATTCCAGCAAGAGGGATTAAAGGTGCTAATAGCTGAGCTACACCACAACTAGTTTTTTTTTTTTCAATCAATAACGCAACCCCAGGGTTCACAGTGTGATTTCCTCCAACATGGAACTTTTGAAACATTAAACAATAATAAGAAATAGAACAAGTTTTGTATTTTCCTTTCCTTAAAAAGACATAATTTAAGGATGACACTTGGAAGCTACTTTGGTCCCTTTATTCATCAATTATTTGGGAAGTTAAAATTTTTGAAAGTGGTCTCTATGCTGAGAAATGGACTATATGTGAGGCGGTAGATATGCCAGTCAGCCTGGTCTAGTTATGTTCTCTGAAGAGCTTTGGTGCCTGGACTGCACAGTGATCGATTTGGCATTCCAGTGGCCAACTGGATGCGTGGGACTTTGAGACTTCTTTTTCTTCTTCTTCTTTTTTTTAAAAGATTTATTTATTTATTTTATGTATATGAGTACACTGTAGTTGTACAGATGGCTGTGATCCTTCATGTGGTTGTTGGGAATTGAATTTTTAGGACTTCTGCTTGCTCCGGTTGACCCCGCTCGCTCGGTCCCTGTTCGATCCAGCACAAAGATTTTGTTTATTATTATAAGTAAGAACACTGTAGCTGTCTTCAGATGCACCAGAAGAGGGCACCAGATCTCATTACGGGTGGTTGTGAGCCATCATGTGGTTGCTGGGATTTGAACTCAGGATCTTCGGAAGAGCAATTAGTGCTCTTACCTGCTGAGCCATCTCGCCAGCCTGGGACTTATTTTTCTAAGGCTCAGAGCTGGACTACGAACTCTTAGGCTTTATTAAAGTCAGCTGTCATCAAGTAGTGCAGTCACCACTTTTAAAGAGGAATAAGATACCAACAACTTACTTGGATACAAAGGATCTAAGAACCCGTGTGTTGTGTCTACATATGACTGTGAACTGCTCAGTTGAGAAGTAATTGGCACTTCTCTTGAAAAGTCTAGGAGAACTTTCAGGCTCCCTTTATTATTGGTCTATCAGAATCAGACTGAAATGCAGTCATTCTGTAGTCCAGCCCAAGGTGTTTGATGTAGGCCCAGAGAATGGCAAGGGCGTCTGAGATCAGCAGGCACTCTTTCTTGTGAAGTTCTGCCTATGGCTCAGACTTTGATGTCTCCGGGATGGCATATATATCTGAGGCTAGCCCAAAGGACAATCCCTGTGACTTGAATACAACCAAGGAAGACTCAAATCACAAGCATTTTCTTTCACCAGAAAACAGTGCCAAAGGTCAGACTCAGACACTAGGCCATATGCACGCAACAAGAGTGTGCCAGGCCCAGTTGTCCACATCTTTAAAACTTTGAGGTAAAATAACAGTGATGTCATAGGGGAGCTCAGAGCGCTTCTAAACCACCAAAGAAAAGGCAAACTAATTCTTATACCATGGCTTCCAATGCAGCTCATGGAACTCCAGTTATTTGAAAGTCAACAATATGAGTCTGATTCTGGTGATTTGAATAGGAATGGCCCCTATAGATTCATGTGTTTAAATGCATATCCCATAAGGAGTGACACTATTAGGAGGTGTGGCCTTGTTGGAGGAAGTGTGGTGGTTGTGGGGGTAGGCTATGAGGTCTCATATGCTCAAGCTAAACCCAGTGTGGCACACAGTCTCCTTCCTGCTGCTTGCAGATCCGGATGTAGAACTCTCAGCTCCTTCTCCAGCACCATGTCTACCTGCACTGCCACCATGATCACAACGGACTAAACCTTTGAACTGTAAGCCAGCCCCAATCAGGTGCTGGAGGGATGGTGTCTCTCCACATCAATAGCATCCTAACTAACACACAGACCAAGGCTCAGTAAGATCCAGTGATTTATCTGAGTGTGCCATTTTCTTATGATACAACCAGGTAAGAAGTAACCAAACCAAGAGGCAGGTTAACAAATAAACCTTCAAAGGATAGAGCTATCGCTTCCTCTGACCAGCAGCAGGCACTCAGCTAACCAATTCTTTGACAATAAGGCTCTGTGGGCTTAGAGTTTGCAAATTTAGCGCGTCTCTTACTGCTGCAGACTGCTGTGATGAGAGGCTAACAAGAATAAACAGACTGTAGTGAAGTCTTGTTCTAGAGTGAACAAAGGTCAGGTTTATTATAGAACCTGCTGAGATTTCATCAATGATGCCAACGTTTCTTATATTTAGAAACTGCTTCCCCTCTGCCTTGTGCCTTGTCAGTCTTGTCAATCAGTGACTGCTGGCAGCCACTGGGGGAACTGACATGGGCCCTCGCCTCTTGGACTCCTTAGTCTGCTTGTCAATCCCCTGCCCCCACTCCTGAGCTCAGGTGCTGAACTTCACCGCTCGTGTAAGTGATTCACTCGTGTGAGCATTTCCTTATCTTTGCCCGATCTTGGGTGGCACAGAAACAAGTAGAGATATATCTCTAATCCAATTCTCTGAGAATTAATGCATATCCTACTTTCTTGCTTTTTAAAATGAAAGTCTGCATAAGATCTATTTACAAAATCAGGCCTAGCAGCACATTCTAATAACACCAGCACCAATGAAGAGAATTGCTAGCCAGAGAAGAGGAGGGCAAAAACCTGTGTTCCTGTGGAAGGAGAAGCCATAACCAGAAGTAGCAATGAAAACAGACTTGTATGGGAAATGAGTGAATTCCTCACTGAACACATTGCTTCTTTTTCAGAGGTAACAGGGCTATGAGTCAGACCCTTCATGAAGCTACTTGAACACCCCCCCCCCACCTCAGGAAAACAAGAGTCAATAAACCCCACTCTGTGTGTCACACAGCTTCTCCTACAGACTAAGTCAGCTTTGTGTAATTGGAATCTCTCCACAATCTTATTACCATTTGATGGCTCTTGAAAGAAGGCCCGTGGCCTTGGTATTGCTGTCCACACCTCCAGCTCTGAGTGCTTTCTTCGATTAACTCAGTTGCAGAAAGCCACCTTGACCAAGGTTATGCTCTTCCAAGAGGGGACCTATATCCAGTGCATAGTAAAAGAGGAGTTCAGTATGAAGACCTGGCCAAACTACCCAATCACAAACAACTACGACAGGCTTTTGATGCCCTGCAGCTGCCTCAGGTTCCACTGAGGCTGTGGACCTGCAGTCACTGAGGTCCTCCTCTGTCTCTTCCAGGGCTGTTGGCCTCAGGGATGAGCCCTGGTGAATATTCTTTATAATGTCCACTTCAATCCACTTAATATGACTCAGACAGACTCCCATCAAGAGCTGGGCTGTCCCACGAACCTTGTGTCTTGGTCAGTAGAGTGTGATATATCCGTGTGATGTCAGTTCCAAGTTCAGCCTTGAAGGGACTCTTTCTCCAGGGTCCCTAAGCAGACACGATGTGGAAGAGCCTAAGCAATCTGCTGAAGAGCACACGGGCCATGAAAAACAACGATGCACCAAGCATGGAGAAGATGCCAAGTTCCCAGAAATCCAGCAGACCATCAACTGAGCCTGGCCCATCTTAACTGCTGATCCACAGAACTGTCAACCACAGAAACAGCTGCTGTGCTACACCCCAAGGTTTGGGGCAGTTAATCATACAGCCAATGCTATCTGAGAGAGCAGTGTGTGGTTAATTCCAGGACCGACTCTATGAGAACGAGTGTTTGGTCCATTTGTAAAAACCTAAGAATCAATACTTTCCACTTATGTCTTCTATCTTTCAATTTCCAAGGCAGATGTCCAATTCAATGGTCTTGAGTAGATAGGAAGAATTGTACATTCTACGCAAGTGTAATTGGAATGCTACCTTAAAAACAGCTTAAGCAATGGCTTAATAGTCTAAGTACCATTAAAAAAAAAACTGATATAGCTATCTCTGTGAGGCTATGCCAATGCCTGGCAAATATAGAAGTGGATGCCCACAGTCACCTATAGGATAGAACACAGAGACCCCAATGGAAGAGCTAGAGAAATTACCCAAGGAACCGAAGGGGTCTGCAACCCTATAGGTGAAACAACAATATGAACTAATCAGTACCCCCAGAGCGTGTGTCTCTAGCTGCAGATATAGCAGAAGATTGTCACTACCATGTTCAACCAGCAGAAAGGAGCGATGACACAACGTTCTTCTCAAAGCCGTTTATTCAGGAACCTTACAACATGCATGCCGAAAAAAGACCCCGAGCTCAGAATCTCGAGCCCTTAAATAACCCATCTACCATGCCCTATGAGTCCAGTTCGAGTATCACCAGTTCATTGGCCAGCATCGTTGCCTGTCAGATGGTCTGACCTTGTGTCATGGTGCACCTGTGCAGTTCTCACAGTGGATGTGGCTTATTTGGGGTGAATGAGGAAGTCAGGCACGAGTCAATGAGACTTGGTAGCTGTCCCAGGCACCTTCAGATCGCCGCCACACCCGCTCCTCACAGAAGATGGCCTAGTCAGCCATCATTGGGAAGAGATGCCCCTTGGTCTTGCAAACTTTATATGCCCCATACAGGGGAATGCCAGGGCCAAGAAGTGGGAGTGGGTGGGCAGGGGAGCCGGGTCGGGGGAGGGTATAGGGGACATTCGGGATAGCATTTGAAATGTAAATGAAGAAAATATCTAATAAAATAAGTTAAAAAATAGTCAAGTGGAAGTCTGGGAATCAACAGTTTGAAATTCTCCACATAGTACATCATTTAATGTTCTATGTCCCATAGACTTGCAAATGGGGGATTCTAGGAGCTGCAGTTCAGTGGATGGAAGCATTGTTCTGCATTTCCAGAGGACCAGAGTTCCGTTCATCGTATCCACGTTAGGAGGCACACAATCATTTGAAACTCCAGCTCAGGGGGATCAGACACCTGTGGCCTCTGCAGGTGACCACACTGACATGTGCATATGAGCATGCAGACACACACCTGTGCATAATTAATTATAAGACTAAGTACATTTTTTAAAGTGGAGAATTCTCGAAATCATTCTTAAAGAATCTTTGGAAATCTAGACATTTCTTTCTGCTTCTTATAGCTAGTGACAGGAGACAGGTGGAGGGAGGATGGGCCTTCAAGTAGAGAGGAGGAAGTGAGGCAGGAGGGAAGGAAGGAAGAATGGAAAATAAATAGTCTTAACTTATTAAAAACAACCTTCTGGACACAGCTCTGCAACCTGTTTCTATATCTAGTGCTAAGAAGTCACTGGCTCTATAGCCATTTCCTAGAAAAGCCACCCTGGGTCCTGGCCCAGGTCTTGATGTAACCCCCTTTGCTGCTGTTGTGACCTGCCCAGATAATTGGCACGAAGCAGCTGCTTCCACCTGCAGACTGAAGCCATGTTTCTTTAATCTCATGCCGTGGCGGTTTGCTGAGTCATAGGCCAACCTCAGAAAATCAGAATCAACCTCTCCCTCACTCTTCAAAGCAAAATTACTCCCAATTCAGCGCAAGTTCAAGCAGCCCCTGTAAAAGCTTTTGGAAAGCATTTGATGTCTCCATACCTTTTGCTTTTCCAAACAAGACGCTTACAATCATCAGCATTTGAGGATATCCGGCCAGCAGCAGCAGCAGCAGCAGCAGCAGCAGCAGCAGCAGAAGCAGCAGCTACACTGGAGTTGTCACCTGCCTCAGAGGATGATATTCATTCATTGACTAATTGTGTAAACACCCGGAGCCGTCTGTGAGTGTAGCTGGCCCTGGGCAGGCGTGTGTAATTAGCATGTATCAGCTATCACGGAACTCGGACCATCCTGTGAGCCAGTCTTATGAAATCTTTCTAGTTGGGGTCTTGACCTCTCAGTAAAATCCACATATTAGCATGAGGCCTAGGACCTCATCTCAGTGCCATTTGCCAGGACAGTTTTGCTTAGATGTAGACTAGCATATGAATTATGGTGGTCTAACTCTAGCATCTAGAGAAACATTGTTTCACTTCTAAATAATTCCATGTGGCTGTTTCTACTCTAGCTGATGCCTCTGTGTGTGTGTGTGTGTGTGTACATATATTCATGTGTGCATATTACTAATATATCATTAATGAATTATTAATATTATTTAACTATTAAATTTAACTAATAATCCAATTAATTTATCAATTAACACATTATTAATTATTAATAAATTCATGTGTGTATATTACCAGTGTATTATTGATAAATATAGGGTTGTTGGCAAGGTAGAGAGAGAGTTGCAGCTGGGCCAGGCTAGTATATTTCCATGGCATATTTACATCCCTCTCTTTTTGAGCTAGAATCTGGTCAAGATGAACAATCAGTGTGGTCTTCAAGGTGAATGTCTCCAAGGGAACACCGCAGTATATGGGCAAGGGCACGTGTATACAGGAGAGGCATAGCCCCAATGGATTTGTGGCAGTGTCATGTAATATCAGAGGATCCAGGCTTGAGTCCTTTTGATTCATCCAACAGATCTTCATGTGTTCCCGCAGCGAATGAATGTGCAAGGAGCTAGTGACCCTGTAAAAGCTGTAGCTGGTAGTTAATGAACTGAAGATGAGGTCAGCTCATGATCAGGTCACACAGTCCCAAGCATTGGTTATTGTACATTTTGAAATAAGGCTTCTGGTCCCTGCAGTTGTAACTTTTGAAGCCAGTAAAGTACAGATGCTTGCTTATAAGACGTATTTACATTTTTAGATGTTTTCATAAGAAAACCAATTTGTATATTTGAACATTCAGATGCTTAAGCATTTATTTTTAAGAAGTGGAAACAAATCAGGTGCACTATGGAAGAGATGTAAATGCAAGATTTAAGACTAAATAGATATAAAACAACATAAGGAAAGAGAAAAAAAAAAAAAA
>NC_034604.1:41040879-41045180 GCF_900095145.1 Mus pahari
CACATACACACATAACAAAAGAAAAACCAAACCAAACCAAATCCTGAAGATAAGTAATCGGTAAGCTACTGTTTAAAAAAAAAAAAAAAAAAAAAGGAATTTAAGAACTCTAGAACATAAATGAAGAAGCTTCAAAGTCACTCTTTGGGTACCAGTATGAAATATAGTAATGTTTTAGTAGAAAATATTAAAAGTTCAAAACGGCGAGTAGACATACGGGAAAACTTAAAGGGAACGTATAAACCTCCCAGGGTGCCTAGCCACCGTGGAGGTGTGGCTCTGTTTTAGCAGCGGCTTCTGAAGCCATGTCTTTTCCTCACCTCTGGCTGAGTGACTAGCGAGTCCAGAACGTGACTGCAGAGCATATAATCAACATAATTGGCAGTGGTTATGCTTAAACACTTTGTTCCTTAATGCCAGCAACCAACAATAACAGTAACAATTAAAAGGTGTGTTCATAGCCACGTGTGGTGGCACTTAGGTGGCACTTAGGAGGCGGGGTGATCAGGAGTTCAAGATCATACCTGGCTTTATAAAAAGTTTGAAGCTATTTTGATCTACTTGAGACTCTATCTCAACACACACACACACACACACACACACACACAGGGAGAGAGAGACAGAGACAGAGAGAACAAAAGAATATTCAAACTTAAGCTTAATGAAGACCTTTCTCTTTGAAAATATTTTATTAGTCTATTTGGTGTACAAAAAAGAGGGTTTCACTGGAACTTTTTCATACACGCATGTAGCCCATTTTAGCCACACTCACCCTCTCATTCCTCTCCCTGATTCTTCCTCTCACCTCTCTCTGGTCCACTTCCTTTGCCCTAATAGTCCTGTCTCCTACTTTCATGGGTCCCCGCCCTAGTCCAGATCCCACATATGAGAACATATGATTCTTGTTTTCCCACATATGAGAACATATGATTCTTGTTTTCTGAGTTTGTCTCCTTTCATTTTACACGGTGAACTTCAGTTCCACCCATTTTCCTGCAGACAACATGAACCATTCTTCTCTATGGACAAACCCATACTTGCTTTATTGTGTGTTCTCCTCAGCTAGGCATCTGTTGATGGGAACCAGGCCGATTCTGTAACTCCACTATTGTGAATAGTGTCACAAGCTGTGTGAGTCTGAGAGAACTGTGTGCTTTGAGTCCTTCAGATACATACCCAAGCGTGTTCTTGCTGGATCAGGGAGCAGCTCCGTTCCACCTCTGAGGACATTCCATACTGAGTCCCATAGTGGCTGCACTAACTTACATCCTCATCATCAGTGTAGAAGGGTTCTTTATCTCCCTGCACCCTCGCCAGCATCTCTTGTTTCTTGGTGGTACCCACTCAGAATGTGCTGAGAGAAATCTCAGTGAAGCTCTGGCTTGCATCCCTGCGAGGGCTAGAGACATTAAACACTGGGCTGGTGAAAAGGCTCAAGGGGTAAAGGCATCTATTGCCAACCCAAATCATGTGATTTCAATCTTTTTACTCCACATCGTGAAAGGAGAGAGCCAGTTCTTGCAAGTGTCCTCTGACCTCCATCCCCACAACTGGTAAATGACCACACCCCCCCCAAGTAAATAAAATCTAATAGAAAACATTTTGACAAAAGCACTGAGTATTTTTCATGCATTTACTGGTTGTGTACTGGCTGGTTTTGTGTGTCAACTTGACACAAGCTGGAATTATCACAGAGAAAGGAGCCTCCCTTGAGGAAATGCCTCTAGGAGATCCAGCTGTAAGGCATTTTCTCCAAGAGTGATCAAGGGTAGGAGAGCCCACTGCGGGTGGTGCCATCCCTGGGCTGATAGTCCTGGGTTCTATAAGAGAGCAGGCTGAGCAAACCAGGGGAAGCAAGCCAGTAAGTAACATCCCTCCATGGCCTCTGCATCAGTTCCCGCTTTTTGGGTTCCAGTCCTGATTTCCTTTGGTGATGAACAGCAAAGTGGAAATGTAAGCTGAATAAATCCTTTCCTCCCCAACTTGCTTCTTGGTCATGATGTTTGTGCAGGAATAGAAACCCTGACTAAGACAGGTTGTTTATAATCCTTTGGGACAGTTTTTGTTTGGTTGATTTTATGTTTCATTAGTTCATTTATTAGTTAGGTTATTTGTTGTTTTGTTTTTAATTGTTTTGAGTTCTTTATATATTATAGATATTAATCTCCAGTCCCATTAATAACTGTTAAAGAGTTTTCTCCAATTCCACAGGCCTTCGCTTCACCGTGTCAGTGTCTTTGTCTTTTCTCTGAGAGCTTTCTTTCCACCAGTCTGCCCCACCCACACTCCCTCCAATCGAGACAGTGATGATCTGCACCAGGAACACGAGGTGGGAATCATTACATCATTTTACAGGCCAAGAGTTCCTGGATGGGAGCCGAGAAGTAGCCTTTCCTCCATCTCTAGGGTCAGAGTCGGGTAGGGTAATGTGAAAGTGTTAAACCCTTCTGAAGGCCTGGGATGCACACCCAAAGCCCTTCCAGGCTTGGTCGAGAAGCACACCAGGCTATGCAGTATCCTGCTTCCATCTGCAGTGTTTTTCCAAAGGTGGCTGGGCCACCACCTTGCAGACCCAACTCTACACCGGTAGCTGGAAGCTTATGAGTTCGTGACCGAGACTGTGCATTCATTAACTCTAGTCCACGCAGGCTGAGAAGCCCAGTTGCCTAGCTTACTGAACAATTTCATTAACTACCCAGGGCAGAAAAAAAGGAGGGGAGATTTAGAATCAGGCCGAAGTTAAATCTTGTATGTACCTTTTGCAGGGCAATCATGGGCAGGTAATTTAACCTCTTTAATATTTGTTTTCTCAGGCTGGTGAGATGGCTCAGTGGGTAAGAGCACCCAACTGCTCTTCCGAAGGTCCAGAGTTCAAATCCCAGCAACCACATGGTGGCTCATAACCATCCATAACAGCTCATAACCATCCGTAACAAGATCTGATGCCCTCTTCTGGAGTGTCTGAAGACAGCTACAGTGTACTTACATATAATATATAAATAAATCTTTTTTTAAAAAAAGATATTTGTTTAAAAAAAAAAAAAAGATTTGTTTTCTCCTGCACTGCAAAAAGGGCAAATGGAATGGGTTTTACCTGCAGGAATGAAGAGTGTAAGTGAAAAAAAAAAACCAATACACTCAGGTTTCCCTTAGTCAGCACTTCTAAATCCGTGGAGGGTTCACCAGGAAGGTGATGGAATTCTCTTTCCCATGACACTTCAAAACCACGCAGAGCTCACAAGACAGAGGTCGCAGTGAGACCATTCTGTCAACTGTGCTTCCCTGATGCTCTGTGAAGGACTTAAGGATGGCCCCTTGTCTGTCACTATCAATATTAATGACTCTTCTGTTTCTATCTGCTTAATAAAGACTACTTGACTTAATGAAGTTTCTGTCTTATTTGCCTCCATCCACATTCAAATCAATGAAAATACACTGGAAAATGAAAATATTTTCACCAGAAAATTAGCAGCCACTTCTCTGTTTCAAGAAAACCCTTGATACAGATGAAGTTGCACGTGTGGCTTAGTGGCAACTATACTGAAACCAGCCAATTACTGCCAAGCACTGGTGAGATAAATGAGCAGAGAAATAGACACAAAATAAGGAATGGTTATATCACACAGAGAACTTCAACTTAAATTTACTTATATTCATTTATTCCTCTGTGCATGATGCGTGCATGGTGTATGTGTACAAGTGCAGAGTTGAACACACATGGGGCACACATGTGGCGATCAAAAGATAACTTGGGAATTAGTTCTCTCTTTCCAAGGTGGGTTCTGGGATTAACCAAGGTTACAAGGCTTTTAAGGCAAGCTAGCTATTACTTCTTGATCCATTTTGCCCACCAGTTAAGCAGACAACTTCAATATCACCTTTTTATACATGGGTACCAACAATGATTAAATTAGCTCTAGGGATGTTTTGTTTGTTTATGGTGTTATGGAATGCCCGAAAACATGCAGAGACAGGTAAACAAGTACAGAGAAGACAATAAAGAGCTTTTAGAATTCGAGGAAAGTCTGTGCCCAAGTAAATCAAGGACGCAGGCCACGGTCAGTTCATCTTGAGGCCACTGCTGAAGAAAATGAGCTCAGGTTCTTTGCTGCAGGAAAGATCAGACCTACAGAAGATCCTGAACCCTGACCAACAGGGCAGCGACAGATCCAGGCTCATTCCCAATATGACACAGGCCCAGGCTCACCATACACACTACTGTCTAATGTTTACAACTGCCCACCAAGCTGGGACATTTCATCCCAGCATTCAGAAACACATGCCAAGCTTTTTTTTTTTTT
>NC_034604.1:41045345-41056830 GCF_900095145.1 Mus pahari
GATGGTTATGAGCCACCATGTGGTTGCTGGGATTTGAACTCAGGACCTTTGGAAGAGCAGTCGGGTGCTCTTACCCACTGAGCCATCTCACCAGCCCACATGCCAAGCTTTATGCCACGACAGTGAGAAAGACACAAAGACACATGAAAGTGATTGTAGAGGTAGCTACACCAGTATGAGAATGACAAAAAGCAGGAATGACAGTTCCTATCTGGCCTTGACCTGCTGTCTCCGTGTCAGAGAGTACCCAGCAAAACAGAGCTAGACACTGAAGACAATAAAGGCAGAGTTTACTCAGTACCTACTGCAGTAAGGAAAAGAGACATCTGCCACAGAGAACAACTGGAATTTATAGCCAGAAAGCAAGGCAAGGGGACCAGTGGATGGAAAAGTACTAAGAGAAAGAAACAGTGAAGATGGGGGATTTTGTTTGTTTGTTGTTTGTTTGTTTGAGACAAGGTTTCTCTGTGTAGCCCTGGCTGTCCTGGAACTCACTCTGTAGACCAGGCTGGCCTCGAACTCAGAACTCAGAAATCCACCTGCCTCTGCCTCTGGAGTGCTAGGATTAAAGGCATGTGCCATTACTTGGGGATTCTTGATATAGTGTCTTAACAGGATTCCTGATAAAGGTAGAGCATAGACTTAGATATCAAGAGGGGGGGATAAAGAATTCAATCATCTGTCCCAAGGTGGTCAGCTAAGAAAGGAAAGGGAAATTCATTTCACTAAATGAACTTTGCATTTTTGCTAGGCTCTGCCACAGCAGCTAGGTTTCGAGTCCACAGATGAGGCCTAGTCACAAAGAAGACTTGGACTGGAGAGATGGTCCAGTGCATTCAGCACTTGATATACACATGTGAGGGTCTGATTTTGGATCCCAAGAACCCATGTGAGGCTGGACTCGATAGCACACATCTGTAATCCCCATGCTCGTCCTGTGAGATGGGAGGTGGAGACAGGAGAATCTCAGGAAACAAGTGGTTAGATAGCCTGCCATATGCTGTGGAAAAAAAATGAAGGGACTGGTTTCAAACAAGGTAGAAGGTGGGGCGAACACCCAAAAATGTCCTTTGACTGCCACATTCATCCACACGCACACACACAGATATACAATCTCATGCATACCCCCACACACAGATATACAATCACATGCATTACACATACACATACACACACAGATGCTTGCACACAGATATACAATTGCATCCATTTTCACACACAAAGACATATAGTCACATGCATATCACATAAACATTCATATATGCACACAGAAGTGCCTGCACATATACAATCACATGCATATCATACACACAACATACAATCATATGCATGTCACACACATACATACACACATACAAATGCCTGCACAAAGATATATAAGCACATGTATATCACACACACCATATACTCTCAGTTTTTTTGTTTGTTTGTTTTGTTTTGCTTTTTATGAGACAGGGTTTTTCTGTGTAGAGCTGGCTATCCTGGAACTCCCTCTGTAGACCAGGCTGGCCTCAAACTCACAGAGATCTGCCTGCCTCTGTCTCCAGAGTGCTGGGATTAAAGGTGTGTGCCACCACTGCCCAGCTACATACAAAGATTTTGAAGAAGGTACATTCAAGCTGAGAATTAAAAGCTGATTAGCCCTGAGTGAGGGTGCTCTCAAAGCAGAGCGGAAGGGGTATGTAGAGACCTCAGCTATGGTAAACAGAACATGGGAGAAAGTAAAAAGACTGGTAAGGAGAATTTAAGACAATGGAGGGAATGCCTTACACATGAGCACAAGAGTTGTGGAGACCTTGCAAGAAGTTCAGTTTTTGTGGTAGAAATGGAAGGTTAAAATAGTTTGGCTTCTCCAGCTTGCCAAACAGAAAGTGGCCTGGCAGGGGCAGGCCTGGAGCAAGCAGTTGGGGTAGCATGTACTCCCAGGCTCTGGGTGTGAGTTAACGTGTCTGGGATGAAATGGGATGGAGCTGAAGAAAAAAACGCAGGTATGAAGATAACCAATCAGAATGAAGGGACTTGGAACATGATGTGCTCAGCAGAGAGAGGCATGGTTATGGCGATTAAGGCTCATCTCCCACCTTCCCACTTGGTGAACTAGGAACGTGGATGGAGGAGCAACTGTGGTGGAGAAATGGTGTATGCTTTTGGGATGGACTGAGATTGAATTGGAAGGCATATTTGGAACTCAGGGCTTGAAAGGCTTGTATCCTCTGTGTCTTGCCTCCCTCTGAGAGCAGCCCTTGATGTCCTATGTGCTCTTCAGTGATGAGTGAGAACTTGTTCTGATGATTGACGTCATGAGGGAGTGGAAGCCAGAAGACAGGTATTCAGAAGAGAAGAGGTATTCAGGAGAGAAAGGATAACAAGAGGGTCAGCCAGCGAGCAAGAATGCCAGAGCCACCTGAACAAAGTCAGGACACGCCCTTAGCATCTCACCGCTGAATCCTGGGAGAACTCACACCCCATGGGTAGGACTAAGAACTTGGCCGGGCAGTGGTGGTGCACGCCTTTAATCCCAGCACTTGGGAGGCAGATGCAGGTGGATTTCCAAGTTCGAGTCCAGCCTGGTCTACAGAGTGAGTTCCAGGACAACCAGGGCTATACAGAGAATCCCTGTCTCGACAAACCAAAAACAAACAAAACAAAACAAAACAAAACAAAACAAAACAAAACAAAACAAAACAAAACAAAACAAAAAAACCCTGCAATGTTCTAGCATCCTTGATACAGGGGCAGGAAATCAGGAGCTTAAGACCAGCCTGGGCAACAGAATCAATTTATATCCAGCCTGGGTTACAGGAGACCCTGTCTCAAAAAACTAACAACAATAATAAATGGATCTAAGGAGACCATAGTAAGTCTTTTCTCAAATAATCTAGCTTATAGAGTGATTGAGGACAGTTCACAAGTAATATAAAGATGCCTTCTTATATTCATGCTTCATCCAGAACATATAAAATTGAATGAAATAATTCAGTTGCATAAAATATATAGATACAAAACTCCTTTCATGGATAGATATCATACATGAAAACATAGTTCTTCTTGTCTATAGAAAATGAGTGATGAAGCTGAGATGGATAAAAGGAGAATTCAACGACATTGCTACTGATGCCTTTAATATTTAAAATAAAGACCTGAAGCATTTTGTATTCACATTTTTTTTGTTAAATCTCAGGGCTATATTTAAAACATTTTATTAAAATTAAAATTAATGCATAATTTTTTCTCAATCAAAAGTTCTCAATAGTATTGTAGATGTTTGCCATTTGAGGAAATAGAGTCTAGCCTTCTTACTCCTGCCAAGGGTAGCTGGTCTTAATGGTTCAGCTGTCAAGAGAAGAAGAGGATGAAAAACTCATGCTTGGACAGCAGAGAGAGCTTCAGGTACCAAAGCCCTGGCTCTGAATCTCACCAGGATGATGTCAAGCATCGTTGGCCCTTGATGTGATACAGCAGACAGGGCACTTAAGGCTAGCACCACTCTTTCAAAAACATGCAACCCCAGTCAACCATGTGACCAACAAGGCAAATATAGATTTGGGGTATTCTAAGTCCCTGAGAAGTACTCCTTAAGATGGTAAGGTCTTTTTTTTTTTTTTTTTTAGAGGAAAAATAAAGAAATTGTTCCAGACAGAGGACACTGGAGAGACAAGACGACTACAGTGTAATGTAACACAGCATAATGGACAGTAATGGAAAATGTGAAATCCAGATAAAATCCGGAGTCAGCAACAATGTGTCTTGGTTGCAAATAGAAGAGGAAACAAGGTAGAAGGGAATGTGAACATTCTCCATATGGCTTAGCAACTCTCTGCAAAGCTAGAGTTTGTTTGAAGTGATCATATCTCATCAAGACCCTCTTGGCCCCAAAATGACAGCTGCAGGAACTCCTATGCCCCTGAACATGGCAGCCCCGCACAGCCCCGACCCACACAGCCCTGCCCTGCACAGCCTCACCCCGTCTGCTGGCCTGTGGAGGTGAACGTGGATTATGTAGGCCAACTCTTCAGAAAACTGAACCTAACCCTTCAATCACAAAACTTTGTTATTATTTTCAGCAACTTTTTATAGCAAGCTCTCAAAAATTGGGTGACACGATTCAGTGCCCTCTGAACAGAGGTCATGGTGTAATTGGATTCTCCCTGGGTGAGTCAGAGCGACCTGTGTTAGCAGGTTGTTAAAGGACAGCATACAAAATACAAACCCACCTTTTGTTTCCTACATAGTGGCTAGAGAGATACAGTTACAGAGCTACAGAGCTATGAAGTCCAAGGCTCAGAAGGGGCTGAAGGAAAGCTGCAGGAGACATGTGTGGCTAAAGATTCAGACAGCTGATTATGTGACCTCAGGTGAGCCAGCACTGGGAGGGTGCCCTCTAGCCTCTCGAGAATGACAAAGCACCTGGCAGCCTATTTCCCCATCTTGGGTGCCATAGCATGGTTAGTGACGCATCTCTGCATGAGCTCTAGACAGTCATGAAAGGCACCAGTAATGCCTGTGTAACGCATTCATGGGAAGCAGGTGTCTGAGGTGGCCAACTCACTAATGTTTTCATGAAATTTTTTTTTTTTTTTTTTTTTTTTTGAGACAGGATCTTGCTATTTAACCTATGATCCTAGCCCTGAACTCACTGAGAGCCAGATGCCTCTGCCTCCGAAGGGTTGAGATCACAGGCATGCTTGGCTTTCGGTGAAGGATTGTAAATCTCAATTTTTCCCAGATCTACTTGGAGAACATTTTCTCTGATAAACATATCAGAGGAAAATTATTTCGTTCCTATTATATATATTTTTAAAGTTCCTACTTCAGCCAAAGAGGCAATAGGATGTGGCTAATGCTGATAGACAACCACAAAAAATAAAAGGAATTTAGAACAAGGGTCATAATTCTTTTATCAGCACCAGTGGTTACCACTAAATATTTCCTGAAACCCTGTTCAGAGTCGTCCACATACCAACTAGCCGGCGCATCCTATAAACCATGTCTTCCTGGACCCCAGCAGTTGCCCAACCTCACGGCCCAACCCTACTCTCCATCCAGGCTCATGATTTAGAAAATTTCTACCCTAAGATCTGGTTGTTCCTGTCTATAGGAAAGGAGTGGTAACAGAAGATGAACCTGACATGCATGCTGGGAACCAAGCCACCATGGAACCTTACATGGGACAGGATTTGGGACTTCTTTTCCCTCTATTCACCTCTGAAACTCCACAGGTCTCTCAAGAGCCATGGCTTTTATTTTTTTATTTTAAATTAACTTTATTACAAAAAAAAAAAAAGAAAATGGGAGTGAGAAACATCACACGCTGAAATGAACCAGGCCCAGTCTACCCGACTCAATGGACATCTACATAGTTAGAACAGCCATCCTGAAGCCGTGGAACGCCATACTGGATCTTACACTTTCACCGTTGAGTATATTTTAATGCACTTATCCACCACTGAAAGAGAGAGAGAGAAAGAGAGAAAGAGAGAGAGAGAGAGAGAGAGAGAGAGAGAGAGAGAAAAGAAAAATCCACAACAGAGTTAGAACTAGAAAAAAAATTAGCTTTATATCCTTTTTAATTAATGCATGTGCATTATCTGCACTTAGTCCTTCCTCATGCCCCAATATTTAGGGCATGTTCTCTTTTCTATGTGTTATACTGTACCCAGATGTGCATTTGTTTACATATATTACTGGCTATGCATTTGAAAGGTAATATAAAGCTTTTTTTTCTTTCTGAGATTGTGTGACCTTGCTTAATATTACATGTTCTAAGTTCATCCAGTCCCTTGAAAATTTTATGATTGCATTTTTAGAGCTGCTAAGAATATATGTGTATATAATATATATATATATAAATTATGCATTCACCTATTGATGGACCTTTAGGATGATTCAGGCTCTTTGCTATAGTAAATAGAGCAGCAATACATATGGGGGTTCTATAGATTCATAGTAGGGGGTGGAGTTCTCTAGGTATATGCTTAGGATGCAATAGTTGGTCAGGTGGTATTTTATTTTTCAGTTTACTGACCTGCCTTTAATCTACTTTCTGTTTCTGTTCACTGCTCAAATCATTTTTGCCTAGTGTCAGCTTCAACAAGTATTTCTGGATTAGCTTGTTTGTGTGTGTAGCAGTCTCCCAAGTAATGTGACCAGGCAGTAGGTGGCTCATGTAAACTTAATCAGCCCAGCGAGGAGGTGTGAGCCCCCAGCATGGCCACCTCTGATTTGTTTGCTGGAAGCAGGGCTTGTGTTTCCATCTGCATCATGGATGGACCAGCCAGGTAGAGGCTGCAGTTTTAACCCTAAACTGCCAGCATCTATATGAAATTAACAATCTTCACAGCTGAAATCTTCTGTGTTCATCCAGGAAATCATGCAGGAGCCGGTACTTACAGCCATGTTGCTCAGTTCTACAGTGTTCACTTTTGCGGCCAGGGAGTTCTCTGACATGCATGAGAGCAGGTTGGTGGTTAGGGCTGATAGGGTTAGTAAGTAAAGGCGCAGGCTCCGGGGTCAATTTGAATCACACATAGACAAGTCCCTTCATATAGCCATATATACATATATATATATATATATATATATATATATATATATATATATATATATGTGTGTGTGTGTGTGTATGTATATATATATATATATTTATATATAATTTTTTATTATCTGTATCTGTGTGAGTGTATGTCTACTGAGGACAGGAAAGGGCATCAGATCCTCTCAAACTGGTGGTACAGACGGCCGTGAGTCACATGATGCGTATACTGGGAACCAAGTTCAGATGCTTTAGAAAGGTAGCGAGAGCCAACTCTCCAGCTACAATAAACACTCTTTTAGGATGTGTGTGTCCCGGGCAGCATCAGCGCACCACGAGAGCAGGTCAAACAGGCTCCGGTGAAGTGTTGTCCATGGGAGATTAACCCCTTACAGCTTACTCAAAGCATTTGTAAATGTTTTTGGTGTGTGTGCGTGCGTGTGTGTGTGTGTGTGTGTGTGTGTGTGTGTAGACGGTCTCAGGACCTATCTCTGGCTAACCTGGAGTTTGCTATATAGACCAGGTTGACCCTGAACTCTCAGAGATCCACCGTCTCTGCCTCCCAAGTGTTTGAACTAAAAGTATGTGCCACAACCTTTCAAAAGGTTTCTATTGCCAGGCATAACAGTGCACTACTTTAATACCAGCACATAGGAGGCAGAAACAGGGGAGTCTTTGTGAGTTCAAGACCATCCTGTTCTACATAGAGTTCCAGGTCAGCCAGGGATACATAGGAAGACCCCGTCTGAAAGCAAGCAAACAAACAAACAAAAAAAGTGCTATTTTTTCCAATCCTACAGAAAATAAACCTATAGGAAGATGGCAAAGCAGCAATCATCATTGACCACAAATGATAGATATGTGGGCTTCTCTTGCCATCTCTTCAGTCTAATGAATCTTTCGATAATTTTCATAATTTAAAAGTTTCAAATAAAATACACCTATCAAACTCAGGGTAGAGATGGTGATAATCTCTCCCAGAGACTTAACATCATTCCAGGATCCCCAGAGAGGCAACTGTCACACTTTAGGTAAGAAACATTGACTCACAATACCCACTGGAAAGTCACAGTCAGGGAGGCCCTTAACCTGCATAGTGGTGATGGTAGAGCAGGGAGGCCCTGAGTGTAGTACAACTGGTCCCATAAATAAATGCCCAATTAAAGTTTACTAGACTCAGTAAATGAATGATTTGAAGTGTGTTCTCATGGGCTTTAGCTCATTGCCCCAGGAATCCTATTTTACTGTCTCTGCCTTAAACGGGTGGACAAAACATTCACATGGAAGTTACCACTATAGAAGAATTAATACTACAGGGGAAAAAATGGCTTATCTAGAGAAGCTCCTGCCATTTGGTTTCTGTTAGTGTGAAGACTATATCTAGAAAGTTTCAATACACGTCTGCAGTCAGATCTGGCTAGCAGAGGATGCGACCTGCAGCTTGAATCAGGCATGAAGTCCAGGGGCCTGGTGTAAACCTGACTCTTCCGTGTGTTTCTGTTGTGACTTCCGTGTGTTTGCTCCAGATTGAGTGTTATTTTGCTTACAACAATTTCCCAGGCACCATCACAGGTCTGGCTCGGGCCTGGACTTCTGTGAGGCAGCCAGAGTAGCTCATGCACTGGCTTTCCAGTCAGACGTGTGCCTGCCACGAGCGGTATCTGAACATACTCTCTCCCACTCAGACCTGGAGATGAGCAAGAGCAAATGCTACCAACTCTTCCCAGACACTCTATCTGGAATACTCTGGGATATTCTGGGATCAGAGTCTGATACTAAATTAGACATCTTAGTTAAAGACTAAATGTACTAGAAGTCTAAATCCACTCCCGGGGATTATAGGAAGGCCAGGCCAGGATCACCTTTTGTGTATATAATTAGTCATTCTACAAGATAATGATGTTAGGCTTCTTTATAATGCAAATAAATTGGCTTTGTGCAAAATACTATTTTAAAGACTAACAACCTCTTCTTGCTTTGCTGGAGGATATGAGCCAAGTTCTACTGCATATCTATAAACCTTTTGAATCTGTGTGTTCAGCGTAACTCTCAAGAACAATTAAGAGAGACTACACGACTAATTTAAAGACTCGAAATAGCAGAAATGATGTTTGAAAGTCTGGAAAATTAGAGCAGGCATCTCTGCTCTGCCCCCACAGAATTCAAATGCAGAAATCGGGTTTCTACTCTCAACACCTCCATCCTGGAAGCAGCCTTCCTGCTCGCTTATAGAATGGCGGCAACCCATCGAGTTATTTTTTACAGATCATTTTTAGAAACGAGGTGGCCTCGAGAACGGCTTGGGAATGAAGGGATGCGTGGTTGGTGGCTCAGCAGCCCTTAAATAGCTGTGGCACCATATGATACTGGGCCTACACTTTATCAAGCCAGTGCAGTTGGACCACTGAAGGCAGAGCTGAGGATTTCATGTCTCCTGCAGCTGCCTCCTTCATCGTGCCTTTGGTAGAAAACTGCTTGAAGAGGCTGGCAAGAGGACTGGCAGAGGAGGGCGGGGGACGAGGGGAGAGAATGGGGTTGGGAATAAATATGAGCAAGTACAGTGATACATATACAAAATAGCAAAACAAAACTGAAAAGAAAGAAGAAAAGGAGGGGAAAACCCTGCATGGTTAAATAGTTAAAATATTGGGAAGGCAAACTGAGAGAAATTGATTTGCTATCTGAATATTTTTAAAAAAATCCTACTGGGGCCTTGGCATGTGGATTAATGATAGAGTGCTTATCTAACATATGTAAGACCCTGAGTTCAGTTCCCAGTACACACACAACATTTCATAATAATGCAATGAAAACTAGAAACTGCATAGAATGCTGGTGGTATAGCTGGGTGGGTAAATGTATGACTAGCCTGCATGAAGCCTAGGGCCCCCTCCCAGCATGACCTTCTCTGCAGTAATAGTAATAACATACAGAAATAAAATGCAAATGATCCACAAACAAAAATGCTTATCTCAGTCATAATTGGAGAAATCAATGGTAAAACGGAACTTTCTCAACTCTCTGTTAATCTGTTGAACTAGCCTCCTAGCCACTCCTTCTGCCTCTATTCTTGCAAACAGAATTATCCACTCATGTCTTTCCACTCTGGAAAGCTGCCATCGGCTTCTAGCTTGCTTCATAGGTACATTTTAACATCTGTTTCTATATGTAATTTTCTGGAGTCTTTTACTTATAATGTCCTAGAAATCCTTTCATGGAAATACACTAAGACATGACTCCCCATACTGTTTTATAGCAGAGCTGGTGTTTGGTTAGATATTTTACTGGTGAACATTTAGATTGTTAGCCACATTTTTCTGATATAATAAGACAGTAATAAACATCCTATTCACTCCTCATTTTTATTGTGTGGAAATATTTAATAGATAATGTTTAAATTGAAAGTACATTTTATTATTTGTTTATTTTGTGTGTGCACTTGTGTGTATGTCACTGTGTGCAAGTAGGAGTCAGAAGACAAGTTGAGGGACTTGTTTCTCTTTCTCCACCATATGAGTACTGCAACTGAGCCCAGGTTCTCAGGCTTGGCAGCAGGTGCCCCTACCTATGAGCCACCTTGACATCCCTCAATAGATAACTTGTAAAATTAATGGCCACTTCCAAATTGCCTACTAACCTAGCTGCAAGGGATCCCATGGATGCATGTAAGAAGACCCATCTTTCATTCCTTTGACAATATGTACTTCTACATTCTCTATACTGCTCCATTGATATGTTTGTCTGTTCTTGAAGACATGGAACTTCCCTAATTTCTGAGAAATTCTTGACCATTTTTAGCTGTTTCTTTAAATAATATTCTCTCCATTTTCTACTTGTAAAAGGTGGGACTTTTGAATATATATATATATACATATTTACATATTATATATATACATATTAATGTATATATAATTCAATTTTTCTTTCATATTTACCCACATTATATACTGCCTCACAGGGGAGTTTCTCTGCTCAGTATTCCAACTCTCATATCTCATATCTCTTACAGGTCCTTGGTTTTCACAGTGGATGCTGGATAGAGGTTTGAGCCAGGCACAGCTCTTCTGCAGTCACTACCAGGGCTCAGCATGGTTGTATGGAGTTATCTGAGAGCTGCTGTCTGATAATGTTGGGGGATCCAGGTTCTGGCAAACATATCTTCACTTCAAGTTAAAAACAAAACAAAACAAAACAAAACAAAAAATGCTTCAAACAAAACCAGATGCTCCAAGACAAGTAGTGTAAGGCTACAGAGATTTGTGCAAGAGACAGAGATTGAGGCGAGACTCACTGAGCAAAGGCATGTCATTGGAGACTACATCAAAACTATGCTTACCCTCCAGGAACTGAAACTCAACCCCAGCTCCACTGGCTGAGGGATGCCTCTTCCAGGAAACTCCGTAAAGCAGCAGCTCAGATAGGGTTTATCGGATATACCCTGCACCCACTAAACTTGCCTTTTGAGACCATCAACTAAAACCAAGTGCTGAGAGGAGGTCCACAGCCAGTGTCTGGGCTGCAAATTTGAATTAACGCCTTTCCAAAGTACAAAGCCGGGGGTTTAATGAGCTGCCTGGAGACACTCACTCAGTCCAGGGATGGCCAATCAGGGATTGTTATCAGATATCCTCCCTCTCTGCAGCACCACAAAAGATAAAGAATGAACATTCTTGCTTTATTTCAAACAAAACCAAGGGCCTGAGACTCAGAGGGCAAAGACTTGCCTAGCATGAAACAGGCCCTGGCCCTGGGTGAGAATAAGACAAAGAAAGAGAGAAGGAAGGAGAGAGAGAGAATGAGGGAAGAATGGGGAGGAGAATGAAAAAGGAAGGGAAGAGAGAGGGAAGGGAGGGAGGGAGGGGAGAGAGGGAGAGAGTGAAAGACAGAGAGAAGCAGAGAATAGCGATTCCTTGGCATGAAGTTCCTTTCCCACTCAAGACTGAGTCAAAGACT